>NC_030430.2:2605000-2830000 GCF_001660625.3 Ictalurus punctatus | reverse complement strand
ATTTCTTCAAGAGTCATGAAACACTAAAGTAAATGTTCTGAGATTTGAACAGGTGTCTGTGTCGCGCATCATAAAAGACACTGTTAGCATCCGTTCATTTTAATTGCAGGAGAAAACTGGTTAATTTTGAGCTCCCCCCCCCGCTACGTTCGCCTTCCGGGTTTAAAATCCACATCGTGTCGACTTCACAGGCAGTGACGTGGCAGTGTACTATAGTACATCGATGACGCATCAGTGTCTCATAATTATTCACGAGACTGAGTGTTCTTATCCTATGAGAAGACGTGGTGTCTAAATTATTCATGCATGGCTTTCCCTGCAATGCTAGACTCTGGCTGCCAGCGGTTGGTTGGCCACGCCCACTCCTCCTCCCTTCTTCTCACAGCCATCCACGCCCATTTAAGTCACATTTTTCAAAAGGATTGTGAGGTAGACGAGCTGCAAGAAGGGGGTTTCATGACACTTAATGACATTTCGGACAGTGTAAACTGTGAGGTAGAAGTGCTTTGGTATATTTTTATAGCCTTCCTGTGCTCAGTCAGCTGCATAGAGGAGCTTATAATTGGTAAAGGTTGACACCAGGTTTGGAATATCCGAATAGTTTACGTTGATCTAAAATTGTTATAATATCCATTCCTGACCTGCTTGTTGAGTTAATTAAGTAAGGCCTAACGAGTTGAACTGGAAGGGTGTCTGATGACTTTATTATTATTTTTTTTCCAGTTATTTATACAGCAATCTATTTCACTTGCCACTATTTGTTCTATTTTTTTGAAGCTCATAAAATATCAAATAAATGCATGTTAATATTCATGGAGAATTTTTTTTTCAAAAAGATCCGAGATCAAAAGTATAAACACATTTAAGTTTTCAATTAATGTGATCAGGGATTTATTGTCGACTGTAACAAACACTACAGGACTCGGATATCGCGTAGCAAAAGTCATGCTAACATCGTAGCCCATGTAATGAAATGAAAAAAATCCCAACAAGGAAAAAGTCAACATGCTGTTCTATAAACTAGTCATGTCACGTTTTTAAAAAATAATGCATGAAAATGATTACATTTAAAAATGCACAATTTCTGTGGATTTGTTTTATATTTCAGCTACTGTACTAGCACAGTTATTATTCAAATTATTCAGTGTTATATGTACAATAGCAAAAATATGTAAAAGATAAAGCCCAAGATTCTTTTGCTACATGAATAAGCTCATGAGCAGTTGCAGAATTGCAGGAAGATAAAAAGTACAGGGCATTTAGAAATCAGACTACGGTTGCTATATTTGGCCAAGGTCATTTATTCTTTTGGAAGTTATAAAAGAATGGCAGGCTTGTTTAGCTCTTAGGGTCAGACACACAGTTCAGCTGTAAAAAAAACAAACAAACAAAAAAAAAAACAGCTTTCTATATCTAGGAAAAATACAAAATAAAGTCAGTCGTGTTACAGTTCTAACACCAGACATCACCACATTCCAGCTCATAACACTTCCGTCGTTGCTGAAACAGAGATCATATCCATGTTTGAGCAGCTACACGTCTACATACGATCTACAATAGCTCTCTCAATAGATCAGACACTCATCACAAAGGCGAACGCTTTCAAACATGAGTCTTGAGAATTTAAAAGAATAATGGGCACACTGGAGTAATGATACTTCGCTGGTGCCGCCACTTTGCTTTTATTTTCCGAGATTGGTTTTACAATGACAGTTTAATAAGAAAAATATTTATCAACATTATTATTATTATTATTATTATTATTATTATTATAAGAGGGGCAACCCCACTTAACATGCGGCCCTGTAAATAAAGGCAGTCAGTTGGTGTGTAGCACTTCCCCCATCTGTAACCTCCTGTAGAGAAGCCAGTTTTGTTAACGTCACCAGACTACACGAGCTGTGGGAACTCAAAACTGATGTGTGGACTTCATAGCTGTCATACAGAGTTACAGGCTGATCGAAGGCTAAAGGCTGGAGGCGTCTCAGTGGGGCATGTCGGGACTCTTCTATTCTCCGTCGGTCAGTATTATTGGCAGTAGGGGGCAGAGGAAGCTTTTTCTACTTGGCAGTCTCCGTCTCCACCTCCATCGGTTGTCCAGTGGCGTTCTCTGCTGTCTTAGAGGCCTGAGATAAAACAAGGATATGAGCAAAGAAAGAAAGAAAGAGAAAAAAAAAAGGATGATTACACTTAATAATACTACACTATAATATAAAACATTCATCTGATTAAGTTAGAAACATTTGTTGCGATTAAACTTCTTACTTCGTGAAGCGGGGGGGGGGGGGTATGATTCCGATTAAAACCAAAACACAAAGAGGAGATGATCCCTACCAGGGGTCTAAATAAAGTATTTTATTTAATAAACACAAACACATAATCGATCCTCTACTTTATGATTTGTCGAGAATCATCTGCCGCGGCACCTAGCGCACGGGCTTTCGTTTCGACGGAGAATTCAAGGACGCTTGCCTCATCGTCATGGCAACAGCTCATGCCCAGGTCAGATTGCGTCACAGTTTGTTGGATAAAACCATACAACCCTGCTCAGACATTCCATGACCAACAATTCCATGACTGTCGGCGTTGGTAGAGCGTGAACTGGGCTTATTCCATCAACACATCATTTAGCACAGACTAAAACTCTGACTCGAGTTCAACTTCTGCATGTTTCCAAGCAGCGGAAAGAACCAACCTTCTTTTTCTTCTTCTTTTGGGCCTTCCGGCTGACTGAGCTTTGCAACAAAGCCTGCAGAAAGAGGGAGAAGACGCAATCGATCAACCTAAAATGCAGAGTGTTGCATGACACCAAAAGAGGACGGGCCATACTCCAACTTTTTTTTTTTTTCCACCCAAGCTTACCTTGAGCTCAGGATCCTGCACCTCGTGGTCGGACTTGTACAGCTCCGGCTCGAAGGGACCGTTGGTGATTCTCAGGGGACCGTTGGCCATCAGCATCACGGTGAATTTAAACTGCGCCACGTGCTCGCCTGGAAGAAGAAGAAGAACAAAAAAAAGAGACTCGGGTGTGAGGAAACGATCAGAGTAAAAATGATTGTCATATTAATGGTATGTTATCTCGTGTAAAGATAGATGTCTCTGCGCTGAGGGTCAAATATATAATGCAACGGGGGGTGGATGGGGGGTTCGTCATGTCTTGTTAGTCTTTCTGTGAATGACAGTTCAGAACTGATCAGTGTCACTCACCTTCCTTCTCATGCAGGACGGTGAAAGGCTGCAGCAGCTCGTGTTTGGCACACTCCACAACACCCAGCCGAGCCTTGCTCTCATCCTCGAACGCCCTGAGACAGACAGAGAGAGAGAGAGAGAAACAGGGGAGTTAGGGGGAGGACAAATCAACCCCAAAGGGTGATTTATGAGAAAACGACAAGATGTGGCAAAAGTGTGTGTGTTCTAGCTTGATAACTGGTCTCAGTTTGACTAGTACGTGTTAATATGTGCTTTTATCCCCCCTCCAAGACACACACAGTCACTGCATCTTTTCAACTGTACCCATTTGTGTACACGAGCTCAGACACCCATGACTGGGATAGTTGCCTGGATAGCAAGGATAATTATGCGGCGCCTTTCCGGCATTCGAACCTGTAATCTCGCAACAATAGGGCGAGTTCAAAAAGTATTCAAATTCCTCAAAGGCATAAACGCACCTGAGAGTGAAAGGCATGGTGTCGTAGCGTTTCTCCACCTCGCTGAAAAACGCCCTCGAGGTCTTCATTTTCAACCCGTACTGCTTGCTCGGGTCTCGCTTGTAAACGGTGGTCCTCTGTCCTGAGTCTTTAGCCTAGATTAAGAGAAGGGGCGTTTGTGTTACGATCACACGGCTGGAGAAAAGAGTCACGGAGACGCTGGACCGCGAGATGAACTGCCGCTCACCTTCCCCTCTCCTGTGCTGATCAGCACATCCACGGCAAACACTTCATGCACCTCGAACTCAGCCTTCTCATGATCCTTCCTGCACAGGGAGTAAGGATTTGAAGTTTTAATAATAAAAACCCTTCCAGACTTTTCGCTTAAATGTATTCAACAAGCACACAACGTTCCTTTTTCCTGATTTAAGAAGAAATATTCCAACAAAGCGCAGCATAAACCACCTCACCTCTGCTGGTCTGTAGGGTTCTGAATGATGGTCTTCTCTCCATCAATGATGTGCTGCTTCAGCTGATGGGACAGCATTCCTACAGACAACACAGGGGCACTGGCTATAATAACGATAACTTTACCGAGGGACAGCGATGCTTAATAAAAGAAATGACCATAAAATAAATACCAAAGAGAAATAGAACACAGCACCAGGGCTGCAACAACTAATCGATAAAATCAATAACAATAGAATGTCATTATCGACTAGTTGGTCTGCTGACGTCACGGAGGGGCGTTTACGTATGACGTCGCTTTCATGAAAACTCAGGCGCAAACACGTGCGAAATGGCAGAGAAAACACATAACCCCGCGACAAAAAAAAAAAGTGTGTCTCCCAAGTCATCTAAGGCATGCGAGTATTTTACAATAAATGCAGCAAAGAAGATGGTAACTTGCATGCTATGCAAAGCTGAGCTTGTGTGGCACGGGACTACCACGGTGATGCACGAGCACATGAAAAGCGTCGGTGTCACGGACGGAGGTGAAACATCAGCACGGTAAGCAAAAACCTGAGTATATCCACATTATATGAACGTGTGAAAATGGTATAGTCTAGTTTACGTCCATGCTATCGTGTAAACAGCTTTGTTTACCAACTTCGGGACAGTCACACTAGATGTATTTTGTCTGGAGCATCAGGTTGCGCAGCATATCCGTGGATTAAAATAGCACTAGCACAGAAACGGGTTCAATTAAAACGCTGTGAACAAAGTCAGGCACTAAATCTAAAGGCACTTGATGACGGCAGCAGTAAAAGGTTTTTTAGTCACGGTAGTGGTTTTCATCGAATGCTCATGCATTTGTGCATAATTGTTCCCGCGTTCTCAAATGCGATTTACTGCGGCTCTACGTTATATGCATTAAACGAATGAATGATATATCTGAGATATTTTCGGTTTGTCACATCTGAAGTACAGCAGGTCTGTGTAAAAGAAATTTAAACAAAAAAAATGGTTAAAACATGTCGTATTGATTATATATTATTTAGATTTCTTATATTAATCATGGTTGTCAACTTGTCATCAGCAATTATCATTATAAACAATGAAAATATTAATTTACATATAAATTGCTTCTTGCATGCTCAATTGCTGTTTTTTTTTTGTTTTATTAATGTCGGAAAGAAACAGCTCTCCATGAGCGAATTTGTTCAGAGGAGAAATCCCCCATGCACTCCTCGACAAGCAGCCATCGTAACAGATGCTATCCTATATATTTCTGAAACTCAATTTTTGGATTTGTTTTTGATTATTTATATTTTGGATATTATTTAAAGTGTTGCTGCTTAAAACTGGACAAACTGTGGACAAATGACCAATGTTTTATTTAAGGTTTAAATGTAAAAAATGTAAATTTTTCAAAAATTAAAATGTTCCTTTTGCATTTTAAAAAAAAAGTACACACAGGAATACTCTGATTTGCGGGTTTATTTTTTATAATAAACAAAATGTAATTGTAAAAAAAAGTTTAACCCCTACACAGCACACAGCTGTTAAATCCGTTTCTTCCTTCACGCAATAACGCACACGCGTGTAGCTCACTGGCGTGCATCTTACCCTCGATGGCTGTGCATTTGAAGGACTCGGCGATCTTATTCCAGGCTTCGGTGACCTGAGTGTTCTGAAACAGGCGGACAAGATATAACGCATTAGCGTGACTGAGCAGGTGAACAACGGTTGCAAGAATATATTGAACTTCTGAAGGGAATGCACAGGAGAAAAGAGGGCAGAAATAAAAGTAGACCAAATCCAAATCCAAAGGTCAATGCTGGTTGTTACTGAAAATGACACCCAGCTGTTGAACAGGTCACAGACTGATCACTAATGCCAAGATGGCAGACAAACTGTACTCTAATGCCAAGACAGGACACAAACTAACCCCTATTGCCAACAGTGGAGACAACTGCACCCTAATGCAAAGACTGGATAAAGACTGGGCACTAATGCCAAGACTAGATACAGACTAAGCCTTAATACCAAGACTGGAGACAAAAAACTGGACCCTAATGCAAAGACTGGACACAGACTAAGCCCTAATGCAAAGACTGGACACAGACTAAGCCCTAATGCGAAGACTGGACACAGACTAAGCCCTAATGTGAAGACTGGACACAGACTAAGCCCTAATGTGAAGACTGGACACAGACTAAGCCCTAATGTGAAGACTGGACACAGACTGAGGCCTAATGCGAAGACTGGACACAGACTAAGCCCTAATGCGAAGACTGGACACAGACTAAGCCCTAATGTGAAGACTGGACACAGACTAAGCCCTAATGTGAAGACTGGACACAGACTAAGCCCTAATGTGAAGACTGGACACAGACTAAGCCCTAATGTGAAGACTGGACACAGACTGAGGCCTAATGCGAAGACTGGACACAGACTAAGCCCTAATGCGAAGACTGGACACAGACTAAGCCCTAATGTGAAGACTGGACACAGACTAAGCCCTAATGTGAAGACTGGACACAGACTAAGCCCTAATGTGAAGACTGGACACAGACTGAGGCCTAATGCGAAGACTGGACACAGACTAAGCCCTAATGCGAAGACTGGACACAGACTAAGCCCTAATGTGAAGACTGGACACAGACTAAGCCCTAATGTGAAGACTGGACACAGACTAAGCCCTAATGTGAAGACTGGACACAGACTAAGCCCTAATGCGAAGACTGGACACAGACTGAGGCCTAATGCGAAGACTGGACACAGACTGAGGCCTAATGCGAAGACTGGACACAGACTGAGCCCTAATGTGAAGACTGGACACAGACTGAGCTCTAATGTCAATGATTCCTCAAATAACATGGCACGTTTTGCCCAAGATATACACCGTGAACTTATTGAAATAGTTCAGTATCGGGTTTCTAGTTTATAGCACTAGGTTCTGGTACAGTATGTTTTGAGTGCTTGGGTCGATCCACTGACAGACCACCAGACGACAACCCCTGATCCATGCCGTCAGTCCACTCACCTGGTTTCCAGGCTTAACAAGCCGCAGAGCTGCTTCAGCACACAGGTAGGCAGCTTTGATCACATCCGCCTTCCGGCCAGTCACTGGTGCTTCCTGAGAGAAAAGCACAGAACGGTCACCTGGGTTTAAACGAAATGAGGTGCTTGTTTAAGTTTGTATAAAACCGATTAATGCATTCGAGCAGCTAGCAGTAACAGGAATGACGTGAGAGACCTTGGTCGCTCCAACCACCAGGCTGTGAGCTACGTTAGAGATGAAGCCATCCACGTGAACTCCGAGATCGCTGCGAAAACAAGGAAAAGAAAGACACACCCTTTATGGCAGGCAAACGTAACATAAACAGGCCCGTGGCTAGAAATGATTGAATTTTTTTCTAGTTTATCCAGATCATTTAAAAACATCTTGAAGTAATAGATAAGTTACATTTTAACCAAGTCACCATCCTGCAGTGTGTAGTCAGGGTCACTCTTCAGAGGAGAGAAGTGGCACACACAGTTGTTGACGGACACACAGGTGGGGAAGGCGATACCTGTTGGACACGCAACAACGTCGCACCTTTAAAAGCGTTCTAAACAAAATCTTCGTGAAACTTCCGAATAGGCAGACTGAGCACGTGCAGCACGCGAGCACCATTTACCTTTCTTGATCTCCTTCTCCTTTTTAAACACCTTGCTCGTCTCGGCAGTGATGAAGGCGTCTCCTTTCTCACACAAGCTGAGCACGGAGACACCCGGCTTGGCCGCATCTACGACAGCACGCAGAGCCACTGGAGGAGAGAACACATACATACACACACAAAGCGGTGAGTATTATAATTAAGGAAAGCTATGGCGTTTTTTTTGTTTTGTTTTGCACAAGCAGCCATCAGATATAGAGATGCTTCTACAAACTTCAATTTAATCACGTTAAAAACTACGGTTGTCTTTTATCCCCTAACAGTTTTGGCCAGATTCAGTAAGCCGAGTGATATAAGACATACAAGTAATAAGATCAGTGATGGCTGGTTGTGATAAACGGAAGGGCTAAACACACAGCAATGAAAATATTATGATTGATAATATCAGGAGGTCTCATCCGTGTCATTGTTAAACTCTTCCACACACACCCGGGCAGACAAATCGCAAATGCTACGTTCACACATACAGCGACAAACTGACCGCAGGCTATTCATTTTCCATCACAGCTGGCAACATGAGCGACAGCGACCACTGGCGACGAGACGTGGGCGTGTCCAGCGTCTCAACAAAGCTGAGAAAAGTTTAACCTTATGCGAATTTGGAGCGACTACCAACAGTAGAGTGCACGATCCGAACGGTTTCGTGGACCTAACGTTACTATAACAACTAATAGTAAGGACGCCTACAGTAGGTACAGCGACAGGTGTGCGTGTGTGTATGTAGCGTAAGCGTTTCAAGTCCGTAACGGGTTCACGCTGGCTTCCCTCCTAAAACCGAACAAGGTCGACAGAATAGTTGTAATGATGTACTTATTCGATCTAGTTTCTCCTCCGAAGGATTATTTCGGAGGTCGAGGAGGAGGACGTCCGACTAAACAGCTAATCCGAGTTCATCATGATGTGAATCTACAGTCTGGGCTCGAAAGAAATCAGCCCCAGTTTCACTTCTTCATACCCTCTGGACCGCCGGTGGTGCTGTTGCACTTGGTTCCACAAAACAATTCCCACAGATCCTACCCATTTTCATGACACGACTCAATTGCAAAACGATCCTCGCAGTGCCGAAAACAAACCCTTCTCCTGAAGTCTTGTTATCTTTGACAGAAGGAGCTCGGCCCTGTGAGATCATGTCCACCAGCTGCCTCTGGACGAGATACACAACGGAGCACGTGCTCAACATGGAAGCTGTCAAGCTAATGGAGAGAGACATGAGGCAGAGATCCCATACACAAGTACCAAAGTTTCCCACAGCAGCTCTTTAAGTGAGTCAAGTACATTAAAATGACAGTTATACAGGCCTAGGGTGAATTCTAACACGTTTCTGTGGTCTACTGAACACTTTCAGACACTTAAACAGCTCGGTATTGTATACACAAGGCTACATGTTGTGGCACCCTATGTAGTGCACTTTAATAAAGAGTATAGGCTGAATTTGAGATTTAGCTCACAGCCTTATTTGTGACTGATGACTATCTCTAAAGGCAGCAGGAGCAGCTGCTCAGACTGGACGCGTGTTAGCAAAAACATTTTATAATCACTAAAGAACTTTTTTTTAGACGCTAAATAGACCGCGTGATAGGGTGAAGACGCCGTTAAGTCTTACCCTATGTAGCACACTAGTAAAGGGATTAGTGAATCATTTGGGATTCAGCCCAGGTACACTGTGAAGAAGCGGCGGGAAGCTAAGTTACACCGGGACTTTGCGTTTCCGCCGACAAGCTTCATTTCAAGCGTTTAGCCACACTTACAGTTCGCTATGTCGGCGCCCATTTTGTATTTAGTGACGACCAAGTCGTCGGCGATGGTCTGCTCTTGCTGGTCGTCGTCTCCTGACATTTTCCTTCTCAGTCGACAGATGTACGGCGAGGAACTTTTTTTTCCCCCCTCAGTTGTAACCACGCTCGAT
This sequence comes from Ictalurus punctatus, assembly GCF_001660625.3. Lineage (NCBI taxonomy): Eukaryota > Metazoa > Chordata > Actinopteri > Siluriformes > Ictaluridae > Ictalurus > Ictalurus punctatus. The sequence goes on along the minus strand of NC_030430.2, from coordinate 2,820,281 downwards.
TCCGTCTACACGTCCAAGATGGCCGACGGACGTTTTCAAAGTAAAAGTCCTTCCGGTAGCTTTTTCTCGTAAAAGTCGCTAACTACTTTTACTCGACTTACAGTAGCGTGCAAAATAAACTAAAATAAAATAAAAAGCCATATCTCCAGTGGCTTTGAACGAGAACTTTTTCTCCAAATAAAGATGAAATGCAAGTGTATTCTGCAATGACAGCGATGTAAAATGAACAGAAAAAGCAAAACGTCGGTCATGACCTTCTCCAGTGTGCTTTGCTTGAGGGCTAGCAGCTTTCGCTTCACAAGTCAGGTTTATTTATCACTCTATCACCGTATGCAAAGATATGTGTACACTGAAATCCATCCATCCATCCATCTTCTACCGCTGATCCTTTTCAGGGTCACAGGGAACCTGGAGCCTATCCCAGGGAGCATCGGGCACAAGGCGGGGTACACCCTGGACAGGGTGCCAATACATCGCAGGGCACAAATCACATACACACTCACACACCATTCATTCATACACTTTGGACATGCCAGTCAGCCTACTGGATGACATGCCAGTCAGCATGTCTTTGGACTGGGGGAGGAAACCGGAGTACCCGGAGGAAACCCCCGCAGCACGGGGAGAACATGCAAACTCCGTGCACACAGGGCCACGGTGGGAATCGAACCCCCGACCCTGGCGAACGTGCTAACCACTAAGCCACCGTGCGCCACATGTACACTGAAATGCTTGTGGCAAAGAGTAAGTTGCTCATGTAACAGAACACACACACACACACACAGGTTACACATGCTGAACCCTCATCTAAAAATAGCTGTTAGTCTACATTCATCCCAAGGAGCATCGGGCACAAGGCAGGGTACACCCTGAATGGGGTGCCAATACATTGCAGGGCACACTCACATACACATACTACGGACACTTTGGACATGCCAATCACCCTACCACACGTGTCTTTGGACTGGGGAAAGAAACCGGAGTACCCAGAGGGCCTAGAGGGCCGTGGTGGGAATCAAACCCCCAACCCTGCAGGTGTGAGGTGAACGTGCTAACCACTAAGTCACCGTGCACCCACAATAGTGAAATGTATACACTAAACTGAAGAAATGCCATACTGTAGCTTATAAAACACAGTAAGTGGTCGTAAAAGGAACAAAAATGTTAAATATGAACATGTCCCTGCTTGCACTTATGCTGAAGCCCAACTCCAGCTTTAAATCACTATGTGTTCGTTATATGACATATAAATCTGGGCAGCATAGGAGCCTGGGAACACAGGTACACTTGTGTAGGGTGCATCCCTTTAAGCCCCCCCAAGAAAATTCATGCCCCAAAACAATTTCAAACTTACAAATAAATGCAAAATTAGCATTTAGAAGACATATACATTCAAAATGTACGGTCTCTCTCTACCACCAATACGAGCCAGCAATTGTGATGACATCATTCTGCACTTCTGTCCAATCAAATGCACTCATGGTGCTCACTGTCCAGGCTTAGCCCGGGCTGTAAGATAAGCTAAACGCTTTTGGCTATTTAAAAAGGGGGCGTGACCACTCAATATGTCCCATCCTGACTTCCAGTTTCAGTGGAAATGAGGGGTGATCCTCAATTCCTTTCCTTGCTTCATTTCCTTGCATCTTAACTTCGCCCCCTTAGGATGTGAGGGAAGGACGCAAGGATGAGATGTGAGGAGAGAGGAACTGAAGCAAGTCGAATGGAATATCCTCGCTCTCTCAAGCGTCAATTAATGATGACTGTGCTCAGCTGGATGACCTCACTGCACTTCAGGGATCTCCCTTTATGTTGTTGGAGTTTGGTTAATAACAACATTCTTAATAAAGCAAAATGCACTGATAGTATGTGAAATGTCTGGGTTATTCAACAATGAATTACTGAACAATGCATCATTTATCGCATCTTTTGTGCAGCTTTGCATATCCAAACATGTAAGGATCAATTAATTACAATACTCATTGTAATAATATAATTATTTAATTATATTTCACACTAAATTCCATCACATCATCAAAGGACTTTTTGTTGAGAGTGTGGTAGATGTAAAGGAGGAGGGGAATTTATACGTGCCTCAGCTTTTTCGACAAGAAACACTTCCACATAGAATACACCTGTTTATCCTCACTCCTAGAGCCTCTGGAAGATTCCTCACGTCCTCGAGATGCAATTAGAGAATCGATATGTCCTTCAAGATGTCTAACTTCGATCGATTTCCGGGTCACGAGCTGGAGGACGGAGGAACGAAGAAACGAGGACGCATCAGTTTGAGTATTGAGAAGCACCCTACGTCAAGACATTGAATAATGCTGTGCATTTCAGAGCCCTTTATGGGGACTTTAAACTTTTACACATTTTGTATTGTTACAACCTGAAACTGAACTTTGCCTATAATTGGGATTATTTGTCATGAATCTACACAAAAATAGCCCATGGTAATGGGTTAAAGTGGGGGTAAAAATTAATATAGTTCGCAAAATTATTTGCAAATAAAAAAAATGTAAAAGATGTGATTGCATCAGCATTTTCCCACATTGCTCTGAAACCCCTAAATGAGGTCTGCTGCAACCGGTTGCCACCAAAAGTCACATGATTTTTTTGTACTGAGTTATAATTAAAGTGTCATATGATCTCAATTTAAATTCACCTGCTCCTGAAAGGCCCCAGAGTTTCTTAGAGAACATCCTTAAACAAACATTTAAACATATTATGACTTAGGACTATCCAAACAAGTCCAGGAGAACTCTCTGGGCAAGTATCAATCAAGGTATGGTTATTAAAAAAAGTACACTTTGAACATCCTAGAATAGAATAATCACAGGTGTAACTCTGCCTAGAGGAGGCCATCCACCAAAAATCAGTGACCACGTAAGGGGGCAATAATCAGAGAAGCAACGATGAGGCCAAGGGTAGCTGAAGGAGCTGGAGAGTCCAGAGCTTAGATATGAGAAGATGTTTACCAGACAATCATAGCCTGGGCACCTCACAAAGTAGGGTGCAGCAGTTTCAAGGGGCACACTTGTAAAGAACCTTGATGAGCCGTGAACCTGTGAATTTGTTTGTGAGCTTATTTATTTTTGCTCTTGTGCACATGCTGCAGCATGGTTGTAAAAAGGAGGAAACATGAAAGCTTTTCAGCTCTCAGCTTTTCATGCTGTCTATGTCTTTCAGAGAGAGAGAGAGAGAGAGAGAGAGGGAGGGCTTGTGAATGCATCCATCACAGATAGATGTTTAAGTGTGCCACATTAATTAGCTCATTCCTCCTACACTCCCACTGCAGACTCCTGCTAAACCATGCCCCCACCCTTTTCAAGACTCCATGAAATTGAACATTTTGGCCTCGGCACAATGTGCAGCATTTGGTGGAAATCCAGTACTGCTCATAATCCAGAGAACTCCATCCACACTGTGAAGCATGGTGGTTGTAGCATCATGTTATGGGGATGCTGGTTAGGAGTTTAAGACCAGATGAATGGAGACAAATCCGGTGCAGTCCTTGAAAAAATCCTGATCCAGTCAGCAAGAGACTTGAGTCTGGTTCAGAGATTCACGTCCTAACAAGACAACAACCATAAGCATAGTGACAAAGCTACACTGGAGTGGTTCAAAAACCAAGAACCTGAATGTGTTAGAGTGGCCCAGTGAAAAGGAACAACGATGCATGATGTCAGATTAGTATTGTATTTATTCGGGTGTACAGGCCACACGCATACACATTAAGGTCCCCTTTTATTTTTCTGACACAAAAGGGAAAATGTGTAGAAATGAAAACTTTTACACTTTATAAACATAAACTGTAAAATTCTATTAATAGATTGACAGCATGTGTGGAAAACAAACACAAATATATAAATTCTTCCAAATTTTATCAAAACTTGGCATTCCAGTACATATAAAACACATAAGCATCATGGTTTATAAAACTTCAAAGGGATACACTTCATGCTTACTACATAAATGCGCACACACACACACACACACACACACAGAGTAGGTCTCCCGCTAACTGGCCATCGCACTTGCTACCATTTTGTCTTCTCATTCTCAAAACGCTGGCCCTAATTACAGTATTAGCTGGATAATCATATAGCCTGACAAACCCGTGGAAACCTGGGGTCTTGTGTATAAAACTTTGCATTGATTTCATCCTTAAACATTGTGTATGTACAAGTTATGATTCTGTATATGATTGAGTAGTTTCAGATTTATATAATGGTGTGGGTCGTGTCCCATAGACAATTGTAATGTAATGCTAATCAGCACAAGATTATGTGAGTATCCTTAGTGAAATCATCAGAAATTGTTATATTTTTGTATTTTATATACACATACTAATATATATATATATATATATATATATATATATATATATATATATATATATATATATATATATATATATATATATATATATATCTCATGTATACACTGCCAGTCAAGAGTCAACACCTTGTATTAACATTTTGGCGAAACTTGGGAAGAAACGGGGTCGAGATAAATACTCTAGAATCAGAAAATCCAACTAAAACGTAGAAATGTATGACTTTATTTAACTGGGGAAAGAAATCTAGCTCCAACTGGAAAAGGCCAATCTGGATCACCCTAGGCATTTACATTCTTGGTATTTTGTCAGACGCCCTTATCCAGAGCGACTTACAGTAATCTCACTTATAGATCTGAGCAGTTGAGGGTTAAGGGCCTTGCTCAAGGGTCCAACAGCTTGAACTCATGACCTTCCAATCAGTAGTGCAATGTCTTAATCGCTGAGCTACCACTGCCCCTACCCCTACCCCTACCATTACCACTGCATTTCTAGCACACAACAGTATGCTTACAGTAACTGCTTCACCAAACATGTCCACTTGCCTTTAATAAAGTCCTGATTTAGAGTTCCATTCAATTCTGAGAGTGGACAATGAAGATGTCCTTACATACAAAAATGTTGGTATTTTAATTAATTAATTGCCAAGACTGGGTAAACTGTAATAAAAATGTAAAATTAAAATATATATATTATATATATAATAATAAATTACAACCCGTTTGTTCAAAAACCTTTGACTGGCAGTGTATAAATTTGTATAATCTGGTCATATTATGCGAAATACATCAGTATCAATGCAATGACTTCTGCACACACAGACAGAGGAAAAGTAACTACATACTGGTCATACCAAAGTCCAGCCTTGAAGTCTTTATTGCCTGAGTCATGTTTCAGAAGAAAAAAGTGGATTAAAATGATTTCACATTTTAAAACATGGCCCATTTATCTGCTAATGGGAATCACCAATACACCACAACACACACGTATAACTCGAATTACACCTGGGAGGGGGTTAGCGTATTCGAAGCCAGAAAATCTAAAACGCTAGCACAAGACGGTGTAAATGGTAGTGTAAATTTCAGGCAACATGATTGACAGGCAAGCAATCCTGTCCTGATGGCTTGGATGTTCGTGATCCATGTTCACAGACACTGGAAGGTTTTTTTTTTTTTTTTCTTCCTTCCACTGAGTAGATATTTTATTGGAAGCTGCCAGAACGTGAGGAGAACTTTGTCTCAGGTATTGCAAAAAGTGTTCTGAATTAAAAAATCACCGACCCCTAATCACTTTACCTCTGATTAGGGGATTACACTCGAGAGTATGTGTGAGACAGTGTGTACATTTCAATGCCAATGTGTAAATCCTGATGTATGGTTTGGAAAACAGCATACACACTTTTCAAGATCAGGTCTCTGCTGAGCAAACCAGCTGCCACAGTTCAGGACTTCTGCAGTGATGCTTTATTATGTGCATACAGCGTCGGGTTTGTGGAACAGTCTGCTGTGCCAGTAGTCCGGGTTGTCAAAAGACGTGCTGCTGTTCTTTTCATCCACACCAGCACATGCGCCCCTGAAGGCTCTCATTGTAACTCTGTGTGGCTCTTCACCTGAAACCATTCTCCCCTTGGCTGGAAAGTTCTGGTACTCAAGCCGGACACCTGATGTACAAACCTTCCCACATGCATTCATGTCCTCGTATTCATCCGGCTGCTCAGCGATGGCCGCGTCCTCGTCCTCATCCGCCTTGCAGCTCCTTCTGTTGTTCCCATTCGGAGCAGATAGCTCACAAGTGTTCTGGTAAATGGCTTCTTCTCTGGGCTTGTGTGAGCTGGTGTGGGCTTTTTCTAATATCGATTCGTTTCTTATGTCCATGTATTCGTACTCAACCACAGCCTGCTTTGGTTGCCCCTCCGCCGGAACTGTGCCGACGTCAACATTGTCTTCACAGGGCTCTTTTTCAGACACTCCCTCGTTGTCTGCCGGAACTGGCACAGGTCTGTCATCACTTTCATCATCAGTGGCATTTTGTGTTTGGACAGCCTCGTGTGGTGAGAGGCTGCTACTGCAGGTCACAAGATCAGCACAGGGAGACTGTCGCGAGGCTGAAAGATCGGCTGCGCCGTCGCCACTGGCGTCTCCCGGTGAGTGAAGGAGTATAGCGGGCTGTTTGCTCATCAGCTCATACTCCTGCGACGGATCTGGGATAGCGTGCGGTTGACTCTTGTTTTTAGTTGCCCTGTTTTGTCGAAGGCTGGCTCTGGAACTGGATCGAGTCACCAGAGCGTCTTTAAAAAAAGAACAAATAGGTTAAAAACCCTGAGCACACAGTAAGTTTGATGGAAAAACAAACGAAACAAAAACAGGGTAAGATCTACCACTCTGAATGCACAAGAACAAACAAAATGTCACCTCTTCCTGAACTGTGCGCACTTCTCGGTAGGATATACCCGTCTGGGTCCTCCTCAGCCGCCTCTATTCCTGGGGAAAAAGGATCAGATGTGACAGACACACAGTTGGACAGGTACGCGCTGTCTCCTCGGCTGTTTCCTCTGCGTAGGCTTCCTGTCTGAGAGCTGATCTCGCACATTTCCATGTCCATCATCGTTCCCCTGCCTTCTGAGCTTTCAGACGTGGTTCTCGCCGAGCCTAGACGGTTCCTCTGGGACCACAGCTGAAGTGCAGACACAGCGCTGGTTAATAATTCCATATTGCTCATGACATAACGAACAGTACAATATTCTCTTCAACACACACGAGCTAATCGCGTAACCATTTTGTTCTGTTCGAGCCGAATGAGTCTGTCCATAAATATTATAATATAATAATATGATACTATTGCTAACAACTGAGATGGAGTCCTGCTGGTCTCTATTTCTGAGAGTTTCAGATGACAGAGGAGATGATTTCAGAGCATTACATCAGTGGTTCTCAAACATTTTCAGTGTGAGGCCCCCCTTGTGTAGGGTGCATCCCTTTGTCGCCCCCTAGAGTCGTCAAATTTTCTCAATTTAATTTTTTCATCTGTATTAACTTTCTCAGCTAAGAGACCACGTCCTCTATCTAAAACTTATTTGAAACAGTCTTATGTTTTATCAGCGTGAGGCTAACAGTACACTAGTATATCGACGGATGTCTCTGTTTGGTGTGTTGTGTATAATTGATTTGATTTATTAATATGTCTCATTTTTATGTAACTCATACTTCAAAGGCTGACAATCCTAACTTACGCACAGCTAAAATTAATAATAATTTAAAAAAAAACGTCCTAGAATTTCTATGCGGCCCCCCTGGTGCCATGTGGCTGCCCTCCAGTTTGAGAACCACTGATTTACATGATAGATGACTCAAGTCAGAAATGGCCAGTGGATACTAGAGTTGTGTGTGGGACTGATACAGTATTTGAATCCCACTCACACTTCCTCCGCAAGGAATTCTGACCAATCCCTTTCTGCTCGGTATCAAGATATCTGTCCAATAATGTGACCGTGATGGATGATGCATGCCATCATTATCTTCTAGTATCATAAGTGAAGTGTGTAATACGTAGTATCTGACCTGTCTGAAATCCTCCCCAGCAGTTGACGTCATGGGCAGATATCCCACTGGTACAGATTGGCCTGAGGCACTCTACAGCATGAAAGAACGAGAAATCGTTTTTATTTTCAAATACCGAACTCGCTTTCATCCGCTAAAGAGCACACAAATCAGAGGTCATCTGAGTCGTACCCTGTAGGAGCCGATTCGCATGCGGGAGTGACTCCTAGATGGTGACATGTGGAGAGGAGGAGTGGCGAAGCCATCATCCAACACCTCATCATCTTCACTTTCGAGGTCAACCTCCGTTAGCTTAGGCTCGCGCAGAAGGCTCTCATCTGCCGCAGCACTATTTTGTTCTTTCTGCATTGAGTTAAAAAAGAGACATGTACAGATGTAAGCTCTGTTCGGATGGTTTAATTAAAGGTTATTAAAGGTCACTAATGTCTAACCTTGACAACAAGGTAACGGGGTGGATCTCTTGCCATTCGGGTAAACTCGTTAGCCAGCTCTTTAAAGGTCGGCCTGACGTTCTCATCAATCATCCAGCCTGAAAAAGAAAGAAGCAAGATTCAAGAAACAAAGCAACTACTGAACATACTGTATGTGCCACAGAATGGACACAAAGACTGAAACAGATATATGTGTGTGTGTGTGTGTGTATTATATATATATATATATATATATATATATATATATATATATATATATATATATATATCTGTTTCAGTCTTTGTGTCCATTCTGTCACAGTAGGTTCATGCTTTTTCATCCAATTCACAGTAAATATCTTCCTGGCTGCTATTAATAATACATGTAATATAAATATTTGGGATATACTAAACTGATCTGGGGGAAATCCATCAAGCAGAAAAAAAATTGGGAGCATCGGTACATTCCTTCCTAAGACTTCGCTGATTTCCCTTTCAACCCCCCAGGAAAGACCTCTCTCATTCAGTTTTTAAAAAAAAAATGTATATACCACGGCTTTGCTGAATTCTCACATTTGATTTGTCAGCAAGTCTCTGACAGTAGTTGTGAACCAGAAGCAAATCACAGGTTTATATTAATGTGCTTGTTCATACTTGATCATACGTACATGATCATTTCTATAGTAACAACTTACACAGGCATGGACGGTGGTCCACATAAATGTATTAAAAATGTGTGCTGTCACTGCACATTCTTTGCTTTTCTAGCATCTTCTGCATATTTGACCCCTTTCCAACAGCGGCTATATGATGTCGAGATCCATCTTTTCACACTGAGGACGACCGAGGGACTCGTACACGACTATTACATAAGGTGCAAACATTCACTGATGCTCAAGAAGGCAACACAATATATTGGGAGGCTGGGAGGCGGGGGGGGTGAACTTTTGAACAGGAGGATCAGTGTAAATTTATTATTTTCTCAACAAGTTGACTTCTGGAAACTCAGTGAATGTTTGCACCTTATGTAATAGTCGTGTACGAGTCCCTCAGTCGTCCTCAGTGTGAAAAGACGGATCTCATCGTCATATAGTCGCTGTTGGAAAGGGGTCAAATATACAGAAGATGCTGGAAAAGTAAAGAGTGTGCAGGACCTGGAGGATTTTTCTGAAGAACAGTGGGGCGGTTTAACTGCTCAGGACGAACAAGGGACTCGTGAAGAACTCTCACAAAACATAAACACAGTCGCTGATCATCCAGGTAACGACACACGGGATTAATAATCAAGGGTGTGTAAACTTTTGAACATGTGTGTAAATTCAGTTATTATTGTGTCTTGTGGACTATATGTAAACATCTGTTATGTGAAATAGTTTATTCAGGGCAGGACTAAATAATATTTTTAAAAAACGCAATTTTTTATGATCCCTTAATTTAAAAAAAATTTATTAACCTTTTGCAGATTCTGAAAGGCGTCTGCAAACTTATGACCTCAACTGTAGTTAAACCATCTCGCATTCATTACTTTGGATCTTTTCATATTCTCTAGTTTTACTTCTGAAATTCTTGTAAAATGCAGACAGAGGAGTAAATCTGAGTGAAATTGTAAATATGAAAGCCTTTTGTGTGTATGACTGAGATAAAAAAAAAAACAAAACAAACAAAAAAACCTAAAGAAGATATAAAGAAACACTTTGTGTGTGTAAGAGAGAGAAATTTTGGAATGATGTCCAAAACAGCACCTCACAGCATAAGACTTACACTTGACCATGACCATGTAGACATCGATGGTGCAGATCTGTGGTTGGGCCAAACGCTCGCCCTTCTCCAGCAGACCCGGCACATCGTTAGGATGCATGAAAGTGTACGGCTCCGCCCCATGTGACATCATCTCCCACACTGTCACACCTGCAGCAGCGGGGAAATATCCGGTCATTTATCCAGGATGGATCACACAGATGTAGAGCTTTATCAGCGTGTACCACGATTCCCGAAGCATCACGTCTTACCGTAACTCCAGACGTCGCTCTGGTGAGTATATCTCCTAAACAAGATGCTCTCTAATGCCATCCATTTTATTGGAGTCTAAACACAATAAGCAGACTGTTAGTGGGAATATAAGTGGGAAACTATAAACAATTGACCCCATTTTCTCTATTTTTTTTTTGTTTCTTTTTATTTCTTCTCCGCTGGCACACTAATGCAGGTGATATAAAACGTGCATGTAATATACAATGTATATGTAAACGTACAGTACTGCTCATGTGAAAGGTACCAAATTAGCTGTGCTCCATGTTCATGTTCACTATACTATATGCACCATATATGATCAATATAGTCTACAACGTATTTGAACATGAAACCACTTTGTAAATGGTTTACACTTGATCGGATGTGTTTCTTAAAGTGCCATTAGTATGCTTTTCCTTTTTCGATTACAGAAATAGCCACACCTGATCAAACTGTACCACGAAATAAAAACTAAAACTAAGAAACACTGGTCACCATATGCAGTGCTGTGAAAAAGTATAGCTGATTTCTTCTGTTTCTGAATGTATGTCTCATACTAAACAGATATTTAGATCTTCAAAAGAAACACAACATAAAACAAAGAGAACCTGAGTAAACACACGATACAGTTTTTAACTTAATTTTTTTATGGACGCAAAAAAAAAAAAAAAAGTTATTCAACACCTATCACACGTGAAAAACTAATTGCCTTAAACTTAAAATGTGGTTGTGGCAGCTTTAGCAGTAATAACTGCAACCAAACGCTTCTGATAACTGGAGATCAGTCTTTCACAGCGCTGTGGTGGAATCTTCTTTGCAGAACTGCTTTAGTTCAGCCACACTGGATGGTTTTCGAGCGTGAACTGTCCGTTTAAGGTCTTGACACTGCATCTCAATTGGTTCAAGTCAGGACTTTGACTAGGCCACTTCAAAACCTTCATTTAGCTTGTTTTGAACCATTCAGAGGTGGACTTACTCCTATGCTTTGGATGATTGTCTTGCTGCATAATCCAGTTGCGCTTGAGTTTCAATTTTCGGACATTCTACTTTAGGATTTTCTGGTAGAGAGCAGAATTCATGCTTCCTCAATTACTGCACGTTTCCCAGGCCCTGAATCAGTAAAGCATCCCCACACCATCACACTTCCACCACCATGCTTCACCGTAGCCATGATGATCTTTTTGTGGAATTCAGTGTTTGGTTTATGGCAGATGTAACGGCACCGCCGTCTTCCAAACAGTCCCACTTTCAACTCATTAATCATCAGAACATTCTCCCAAAAGGTTTGAGGATCATCAAGTTGTATTTTGGCAAAATTCAGATGAGCCTTAATGTTCTTCTCGGCTAGCAGTGGTTTTCACCTCGCCTCTCTTCCATGGACCTTCTTCCTCATCATTTCCGGAATTTCTTTCAACTTTGGCATAGTGTGTTACTGGGTAAGATCTTTTAACCAACTTCATGCTGTTGATAAAGTTCTATTTAAGTGTTGATGTGATTGAACAGGGTTTGCTGTAATCAGGTCTGGTTGTGTCTGGTCCAGCTGAACCCCATCATCAATGTTTCATAGATTTGGCGAATTAGTAACTACGGGGGCAAATACATATTCACACGGGTCCAGTCGTGTGAACTTTTTTTGCCTTCAATAAATAACATTATCATTTAAAAACTGCAGTTTGTTTTTACCTTTGTTTTAATTTCCTCAGGTTGATTTTGTTTTCATTTCTGAAACAATTTAGTATGAGATACACTTATTGGCATCAATAAGTTATATGCTTGTTTTACTAAAGGGTCATTCCCCAATCAGGAATATATTGTATATCATATACACTCAAACTGAAACATATTAGTGGTGATAATTGATCAATACCTTGTAGACATATTTCTTGTCATCAGGATAGAGCAGGTCTGCAACGCCAAAATCAGAAACCTGCACGATGTAGTCACTCTTCAGCAGCACGTTCCGAGCAGCAAGGTTCCTGTGGACCATGCGGTGTTCCTCTAGGTAGTACATGCCCTAAATCACAGACACAGATGAAAAAAGTTTAACATACTGTATGTACTCACAGATATACACCCAAATGTTCTAGCACTTCCACGTTCCCAGTTTTAACAGAGCTCCTGAGTCTCACCTTGGCTATCTGCACACACCAGTTGAGGAGGCGCTGGGGATCCAGGTTGTTCGCATTTTTCCGCAGATATTGCAGCAGGGAGCCGTGAGTGCTGAGTTGGGTGACTAACTGCAGGCTTTGTCCAGGACAGATTCCGAGCAAACGCACGATATATTGGTGATCCAGACTGCCGATAGACAGCATGTGCTGCGTACACAGAGACATTTATATAAGAGAGCAATAAAAAAGGTACTGCAGCACACAAGGAAGTGGTTAAAGTTGCCAGAACACTGTTAGAAGGCAACCTGGGCATCAAGGTAGCTAAATACTCAGCTAGCAGTATTTATGCACACACACATTATATTATATTATATATTATATTATATTATATTATATTATATTAAGGTAGCAAATCTTATATTAACAATTTTGGGAAAAAGGTCTGCTAGATCTGTTGTTATAGAAAATGAAACGGACCAATCAGATTCAAGAATTCACCAATGCTGTGGTATGAATACATTTATGACAAGATACAGTATGTGTGTCAGTTGTTTGCACCTGTTAAAGAAGTAGAGCTCCCCCACCTCCCACATCTCAATTTTACCCTGTGAATATACGGAAAAGTGTCTCACATCTGTAATCTCAGCGAAAGCGTGACCCCCGCTGTGGTTTTGGATGGTCTTTATAGCAACAGGGATCTTCACTGAGTCCCCTTCAGGTATCCAGAAACCCTGAGGACAAAGTAAAGGACACTTTTCAGACCATATATACATTTTAGACCAAGATAGAACAAAGTCCAGAGTCTAATACTTAAGCAGGACTTGCAACACTGATCAAATCATATACAGAACACGTGTATATGGTAGAAGGTCTGAATTAACGGATGAGTGTTCGGACCTTGTGTACGGTACCAAAGACTCCCGATCCCAGGAGTTTGCTCTTGCGTAGCTCTGAACTTTTCAGGATGCGAGCGTGAACTTTTGTCCCTTTCTCGCCTGGATCCAGCGGCTCGATGCTCTATAGGAGAAGAGGAGGGTAAGACAGAGGGAATACACAACGTCAAGCTGTTCAGGTTTTCAGCTATACATCTTGATATATCAAAATGATGAAGACTGTGTCACTGTCCAAAATACTTATGGACCTGACTGTAAGTACAGATGCCTCCTTGTCCTGAATGTTAGATGTTATGTTCCATATCAATTGTTTATACTCCCATTTTAAAAGCCTGGGGCGCTAGAGACCAGAGTGTCTCCTCTGAGCTGATTTATTGAACTGTCAGAATGTGTCACCTCTACTCAATCCCTCGTCTCAGTACTGTCCTGATATTTAGTTTTTTCCCCCCTTTTTTCTTTACATCTTGTCTTCTCCCCTGTCCTCTCATTGGTGTGTTTCCTGACTGTGTCCTGTTGATTAGGTTGTGTTTATATACTCTTATGTTTTCTATTCAGGATGCAATGTTTTCGTGTGTTTCTGTGGATTTACTTCCTGATTTTTACCCATATCACTAGCGTCTTGGCTCATCCGCTTACCTCGTGTTACAATGTGATGTATTTGGGGACGCTGCCAAATATTATAGTGTTCCGGCTTAAAAATCGATGACGGCGCCTTTAAATTAGTTGCATCACACAAATGCAAGAGCTGTGGATTTCCCAAATGCATCCTTTTTAACAGTGAAGAATACTCTCGATCAAAACGAAGAACTACGTATCTCTCTGAACTGTCCAACCAGTACTGTGTGGTTCGATATTTATAATGTTCTGTGCATTTATGTATTTTGCACTTGTCATTGTACTGTGCTCATACGGTTTATGTAATCTTGTGTACAATGTCCCTGTCATGTCTGATATTTTACTTCATATTTATTAGGAATGAAGCTGTTTGTCAGAGATCTCCTCATGTTGTGTGTCGTCACCTCGCCGCTCGCCAGGTATCTCCTGAGTGCTCTCTTGCGGCGGATGGCCAGGCCACGGCGGTACAGCAGCGCCATCACCACGACTGCCAAACACACGATGAGACCAGCCAACACTCCGCTTACTATAGCTGCAATGTGAGGACTGGGAAAAGGCACGTCAGCCGGTCAGACGCGAAGGACTCAAGAGTGCAAAGCGAAAGCAAAGAGAATGAAGTCATGATGGAAAGATACTATGCATGAAGTTTGCCACCAGTAGAGGGAGCCACTGACCTGTCCGCTGTTAGACGAGCATCCATGCAATCTCTCAAAGATGGACCAGTACATCTTGGAAAAAAAAATCAGATGGGTCGGTGCATCAGAAAACTCATATTCTTTTCATATTCACACAGTTTCAAGAGATTAACACACACAATGCTCAATTAAACAGCTGGAGAAGCTAAAAAAAGTTCAAATAACTGAATAAATCTTGGACATAGACGGACCTTTGAACAAATTAATGACTCTAAAACACACAATCTACGTGGTCCACAGTAATAATGTTTTCCGACAGCCACCTCGGTCTCCTATTGAACCCCCGTGGTCTGAATTGAAAGGAGGGACCGATAATTTTGAAGCAATTTCACAATGTGTAGGAATATAACCGCTGATATTCTACGATTTGTCCATGGTGTAGCTGCATTATGGATGTACTGTGAGCTTACCCGCTTGTGCAGTTCAGGTGACAAGGCTGGCAGTGTCCTGTACTATCTGGGTACTTAAAGATAGTCTGTCCCCTCTCTCCAGTCACTCCATAAGGGCAGGAGGACACACAATGAGGACCATCCATTAGGTTAGCACATGCTTCACACTTATCTGCTCCCTTACAGCCACACACGTAAAGAGATGGAGAGATAGAGAGAGAGAGTGGGGGGAAAATATGATTATTTCACGGAAGATTTATGGCAGCTCAATCTGTCGGCACCTGTACAAGTGTAAACAACTAAAACTGGAATTCGTAATCCTATTGGCGTGTTAGTGATGCGTTATTACACAATAAGCAGGATGAAGCCAAGAGGCAGCAAAGCCAGTTTGGCAGGTCTTTAGGGCTTGCTGAAGACATCACACAGAGCGTGGGTGGACTATTAAAATTATATTGTTAGAATTTTTCCTATTAATTATCTCATCATGACATTTACATACACATTTACATTTCATCCTTTGGCTGCCTTTTTTCAAACCAACTTCAAAATGAGGTAGAATACAATACAAATACAAATACGAGTGCCACAAAGCTCATCCGCCATCTAACCAGAAACATTAGAGGAAGTCCCCGAATCATTAATTAAATAATGATGAACACATTTTTCACAAAATATTCTCTCTCTTCAATACAGTGCGAGTTGTACATGCGACCGTGAGCAACGAGCGAAACAGGTACTAGCACGACAGAACGACAACACAACAGAACCGACATACACAAGCGCAATCAGAGGGAGAGTGTTTCAGGGTGTTTCTGTGTTGACATTAAAGTGCTCATCTAAACAGTGGAAAATCCACAGGCTTTGGTGTGTACAGAATCTGGACTGTGGCCGCCACATCAAAGGCAAAAATAACGGAGGTCATATTTCATCATGTACAAAAGGGGACAAAAAGTAAATACACTCCGGTATGTATTAAACACTGAGCTGCTTAATCTCGCCAATGTCGCCTTCTGAGTCAGTCAGGAAAATGTATGATTTGGTTAAGGGGACAGAGTAATGAATTTGGCAAATGATGCGTGTGGAGTGGTTAAAGGGAAAATAGACCCAAGGTGAATAAACAATGCTGCAGGTCAAAATGCATTGAGAGAGAGAGAGAGAGAGAGAGAGAGAGAGAGAGAGAGAGAGAGGGAGATGTTGACCTTGATGTGTTGAACTAAATAAGGTGTGAATCTGTTTAATCTAAAAGTCTGAAATTGTTTAATCTAAATGTTTACCACACGTGTTTTCGAATGATCAATTCTGATTGGTCACTTTCTACAACCTCACGGCTCGGACAGTAGCGCAGGCTACAGGGTTTATATTAACGCGACTGTTCTAATACTTTATCATTTCTATCGTAGTAGAACAACGTCCATCATAGTAACAACTTAAACAGGGCCCTGTATGTATGGATGCTCCATATAAACAGATTAAAAGGAAAACTGTTGGCATGGAACATGTCTGGAAGCAGTCTCCGGAGTTGGTACTTTATAACCTTCTAACCTTTATTCAAGGTAAAGCGTGTAAAGCCGTTCCTTTAGGTTTTCTGGTACGGGAGAGTCTTTTTGTTATTTTGTTTTTTTGTTAACTTCAAGATGGGGTAAAATAAATAAATAAATAAATAAATAATCGAGGCTGGTGATCAACTTGTAGAAAGTCCTTAACATTAAACTGGCTGTGGTACAGTATAAGAGGAATAAAACATGCATGCTTGGTTGTGTTTTATTCCTTACATACTGCAGCAGAATAATCTTATTTAAAAAGGCAAGGCACGTGTTTAAAGTACGGTACGAAATGATTAGGCAGTCAAAGTTTTTGAAAGGTATTATTATGTCTGATATACACTACCGGTCAAAGATTTGTGGACACTCGATTGAAATGTTTCTCATGATCTTAAAAAGCTTTTGATCTGAAGGTGTTTGATGAAATGTTTGAAATCGGTGTTGCAGACAAAAATATAATAATTGTACCAACGTATTCAGTTCTTTCATTAGAAAACGAACATTTTATCTACCAAAAAAAATATTATTCATTTCCGGAAATTCTATGCAAAAAGGGCGTCTACTCTGAAGATGCTAAAATATAAAATTACTTTGATTTATTTTGGATTTTGTTATCACAACATAATTCCCATAGTTCCATTTGTGTTCTTCCAGAGTTTTGATGACTTTGTTATTATTCTAAAATGTGGAAAAGCTTTTAAATGGTAGGGTAATTATATATAATGCCAGTTCAGGGATACCGGAGGTGGTAGACGCAGTTACAGAGAACATCATCAATATTAACTTAGGTACTCATAGCTGTAGCGTCACTGTCAGTTTATACACTTTACAGTAACAGTACATGAATAATCATGCACTAATACCTGAATTAATACTTTATTAAATATGAACTAATGATGAGCTAAGGCGTGTTCTACTCACAAACTAATGAAGAGCTAACCTTTCACCATAATTCCCTTTTTCCTGTATAAACAGGGACAAAGTCGTCTCCACCTGCTGAAGAGACTGAGGTGTTTTGGTATGTGCAGGACCCTGCTTAAAACTTTCTATGACACTGTGGTAGCATCTGCTATCTTCTATGCAGTAGTTTCCTGGGGAGTCGGGAACACCGAGAGGGACAGGAAACGTCTCACAAAGAGGTTAAGAGGGCTAGCTCTGTCCCGGTCTGTCCTCTGGACAGCATAGATGTAGTGGAGGAGAGGAGGATGTTAGCTAAGCTGGCGTACATCATGAGCAATTCCTCTCACCCCCTGTATGAGACATTGGGGTCCCTGAGCAGCTCCTTCAGCAGCAGACTGCTGCACCCTCAGTGCAAGAAAGAGTGCTACTGCAGGTCCTTCATCCCTACAGCAGACTCTTTAATGCAATAACAACATAATGTAGCACTGCTAGCTGTTTACCTTCATCAACCCACACATTATTATACATATTTGTTGCTCAGCCCTCTATTGTTAACTGCTCAATAATCCATTTATCCACTTATGTATATAAACAAGTTGTTACTCATGAGTATATGTTCAAATTTGTATTCATCTGTACATACATTGAGGTCTCCATAGTGTACATATTACCATTATTATCATTTTCTTACTACTTTTACTCTTATTTTTCTATTCCTATTGTATATAATTTTTTAGATACTTTTATTTTTTTCTCTTTTCAATTCTATTCCTATTTAACGTGTATTCTTTCCTATCTGTTTTATTGTGTAATTAAGCTGCTGTAACGAGGGAATTTCCCCAGTGTGGGATCAATAAAGTTGATCTTATCTAATCTTACCTTATCTTAACTCTTTAACGTTCAAGTCTTATGAATTCATATGTGAATAAAGTACATGCTAGTACATGTTTGTTCAGTTAAAGTATCAATTAACACGTAGTGGTAAAGAAAACCAAACACGCTCTATAAGAAAGAATAGGAATTAAATGTGCATCATTTCAAATTGTTTATATCATTTGCCTCACGCAGCTGCGTACACAAACATCAACGGAGGGCGCTGGATTACGTTCATAATTTGCACCGATCCTCCTTATCGAACGTAGAACGACGCACTAATAATAAACACCGATAATATCATCTCAACTCGTTTTGCGTCATTTTCCATCCGTTTCTCTTCAAATCCCATTTTAGTGCTAGTACGTACTCTGGGAGGATAGGGCCCGGGCCACTGCTCCTTTACCCACAAGGGTGAAATGAATACAGAAACGTTTATTCATTTAGCAGACCTTATTATCTATTAACATTTAAAACCAGTCTTCTAATAGATTAATTTCCGGTGCTTTAGTCTTAGATGGCGCTGTGTTTATGTTGACTGCTTTACTTCACAGTCTTTAGAGCAGGTTTGATTTAGTTTACCAAAAGGTGTTAATTAATACGTTAACTGACAAACACGTACTAAAGGTGGCTGGTATTCACGCGTGCGTTCATAAGACTCACATCGCAGTTAAGTTCAGCTCGTTATTAGTTCATGATTAGCTTTAACTCATCATTAGTTATATTTAATTAAGTATTAATTCAGGTATTAATGCATTCATGTACTGTTATTGTCAGCCTATGCTCTGGAGACATGTCTTTTTTTTTTTGCACAAGAAAAACGGGCTATAGCGTCCTCTGGGTTGATATCGAGATGTTTATACCGTGTTAATACCTTTCTTTAAACGGCAGTCTGGGTTTGGATGTGGTATTGTAGTGTTGATATAATTCTAATATAACCTTGGTGTATCTCAAATCCTGTCTGCGTCTACATAAAACCTGAATGGGAAAGGGAAGTGGTAGTTCAGTGGTTAAGACATTGGACTTCTGATCAGAAGTTCAAATCGCAGCATCGCCAAGCTGCCACTGCCCTTGAGCCCTTAACCCTTAACTGAGCAAAATGAGATAATTGTAAGTCTCTCTGGATAAGGTCTGCCAAATGGTGTAAATGTAAATACGATTGCCCCATTCCTCCATACCTCTCCTCTGCAGGTCTCTCTCCCCTCCTGTGGTAGGCACTCAGGATGACAGGCAAGGCACTCTCCAGTTGGACCTGAGAACTCCCGTGGTTCCCTACAAACACATATACAGTAAATAAGACAATTTGTATACAAAAACGCAGAATGTTCTGTTATAGATCGGAATTGTTATAAACATATATACATTCACACACGCACTGACCCAGAGAAGATGTTACACTGTGCTACACAGGTATGACGACGACTGTGATTCCTGCAGGAAAGACACTGCTCAGGTCCGGGGCCCCAACAGCCTAAGTTCGAACACAGTGGATCACATACATGACCCTCAGCCTCTGTAAGCACACACACACACACACACACACACAGAGGCAGAAAGAAGTGCTGAGTACATCGCATGAATCCGTGAAAGTATAATATGGCCGCGCAGAAGGAATATGGACATTTTACCACACAGTCTCGCCGGCTTGTTGAACTTGATGTCGTTTAATTTGAGTCTGCGCTTAGGCTGGGTGCCAGTGAAGATCTGCTGCCACTTCACGGTATGCTGGTAACATAGGTTCGTGTTATTGCTGATATACACGCTGCCCTCGCTGATCTCCCGCAGAGAGCGCAGACCCAGAGACGTCAGAGAGTCCAACTTCATCACCATCAGAGAGAACGGTCTAACGGAGAAAGACAGATGCAGAGGTGGATCAGAAAACAAAGAGAAAAAAAACCCTGCTTGTAAAGAGATGGAGCTGGTGGAGCAAAAATCATGAGGAAATGAGGGAGAGGAGATACAAACTGATTTTAGCGGTAGCTACAGACTGTATACATGGAGGCTTAAACAGTATAAACATGTTTACATGCACTCCTGGATTGAAATAATGAAATAATGCCAAGCCAGTCTGAATGATAATCTGAGCAGTGGATATTCTCTTGAAGAACAATAATGACCATGCAAAACTTTAAGTAAGATGACCTTTACACAAACTTTGTATATATTTACAACAGTATTGCTGACACAATGGTAAAATTTTTACATTTATAATTGATATAATATGATACGAAATGAAGTTCTGACAACGACAAGCTTTCCTGAATTGCACTCGGAATTAGGGGGCGTGGCCATCTGGAAGCTGGTTACGAGTTGATTGTAGCTGCAATTGCTTTATTACCCATTTACAAGGTCAGAACCGTTTATTAGCTGTAACGAAGGTCATCGTAACATTTAAATACAATTCTACAAACTACACCTGTATGTGCTCTGTGGTGAATAGCACGCACGTATAGTGAAGTGGCCCTGATTAACAACACATTTTGGCATCTTCTTAATTGCTTTTTAAATGCGAGGGCTTTATCTTGTTTGGCAGGATGGACCAAGGGAAGCTAAGACGCGTCAAAGGAAGGTGTTTTGTTTCCCTGCGCCGAAATCAGACAGCAAGTTATTATGGCATTCGTTTAGGATACACAATAGATGAAAAGGAAACACATATTATGAAATACAACGCACTTTATTTTTGTCGCTCTTAAAGCTGCAGACTCCAGTCTGTTTTCCGACAGACATTTAAATCATTCCAATTGAAAGCCAGCGCAATAGTTGGAATCTATCAGCAATTCCCAATACTAAACGACAGCTGGCAAGGACAACGACAAAAGTTTAATTGGACATTTCTAGCGTTAAGTCAGAGCTTTGTCGCCCAGTGTCTTGTTTCATAGTACCAAGACTTACTGGTTTTGACCCTCAACCGTTTTCCTGATTTATGATCATGGATTATCCGGTTTGACGCTGCCTACTTGTGCACTGACCTCCACTACAAACTAGGATTGCCCCTAATTATGATGATGAAAATATTTTGACAGCTGATTACAAACTTGTTTAGCATTATGTCCATTTCTCCAGCGCGTGTAACGATCCAACAACTCCATTTATATTTCATTACGGTAGAGCTCTTAAAGTACATTATTACCGGAAAAAGCCCAGGTTTCTTAAAAACCTGCTGGCGAGAAACGCAACCATAGATGCACATTCCTGAAAGCCTTCTGAAAGCTGCGAAATCTGTTCAAACCTACAAGTCTAAACGTCTTCCTGAGCATGCACCTTTATCTTTATCAGTCATATTTTGCAGCCCATCAAAGCCATTTGGCTCCATTTTCACACTGCTGTCATAATGTGACACCCAAAGAGGAAAATGACACCAGCGTGTGAAGGTGTGTGCATGGGAGATACAGAGAACGTGATAAAGAAAGAGGGAGATTTCTTATTAAGCCATGCAGTTTAGAGAGTTTAGGGCAGTTCGCTTGGTTTACATACCTCTTTGTGCTGTTGCGGGTACACAGTTAGGGGAAGCGGGTATGGTGGGGTGAGGTGGAGGGATGCACAACAACAACAACAAAAAAAACACAACAAATAACAAATAAAAACATAAAAAACAAATAAAGAGCAAAAGATGAGATGCATGCACAGACTGTGATACACTGCTAGCATAAAACGGATGTAATTTAATAGTATTAGCACGCAGCCAGACACACAGGTGGCAGTTAGATTCGAAAACTGCTGATGCTAGAAACACGCAAACACAAATTTACACACTTACACGTGAAGCGACCGTCCTCGTATCGTGGTAAGATTGGAGAAAAATGACAAATCCTTCAGCTCTGCAGGCCAATACTGAATGCTCAAAATTCCTACAGTACACACAATCATTAAAAAAAAGTATTATTATTATTATTTTAAACCGTATATAATATTATACATCCTATCGCAATGCAATCAAATCTGAAAGTACTGGAATTCTTTACTTTAATTATTCATCTAAATAAATAAAAGTTGGGGTAGAGCTTCAAATTCTTCACACAAGTCAAAAGAGAAAAGTCTAAACAATTTTACTTACAATATAAAAGTAAAAATACAGGAAACGTTCATAAAAAAAACGTCAAATCAGACACTGATTTCAGTTATATACACTGCACTATATATATATATATATATATATATATATATATATATATATATATATATATATATATATATATATGTGTGTGTGTGTGTGTGTGTGTGTGTGTGTGATATATATATATATATATATATATATATATATATATATATATATATATATATATAGAGAGAGAGAGAGAGAGAGAGAGAGAGAGAGAGAGAGAGAGTGTTATTACCTGTTATTTCTCTTACAGTGCTGAAGACTCTGAGTTTCTCTGGGTCTAGAGGAGGTATATTATTATAATCATCCCTGTAAAAGATGTACAGCTGTGTGACCATTAATAAGCACTATGAATAATTAACAGTTCTCTGCTTTATCAAGGATTTTATAACAGATTTTGTAACCCATCAGAAAAAAATCAGACGCATTTACACCATATATTATATACCACTCCCCTCCCACCTTCTACAAAGCTGTACGATGGAAACCACCAATTCTTCACATGCTCACCCACGTCCTCTAGTAAACCAGCCGCATACTAGAACTAGACTGGCTCTTATATTTAACGATGCAATACCACTCGCCTGTAACGTTTTCAGTAGTAACTCAGATTTCAGCTTCGTCGGTTTCGTAAAAGAATGCAGCAGCGCTACCGTAGTGCCAACTTTCACACTCAGATGAATTCCTTACCGAAGGATCGACTAAAGTTTAGGATTACTTTCAACTATTTGGAAGATTAGAAGTTTTCTGTCTGGCAATTAAATTAAGCCATAAGGTCATAAATAAGGTTTAAAAAAAATAAAAAATAAAAATGAATCGAATACGATGTAAACATAAACACTATTTCGGTGTAAATCATCTCACATATATGCAGTGCCATGTATCTATGTGCATATGTTTATGGCCTTATATAAAATCTTATAATTCAAAAGGTCTTATAATATAAAAATGAATAAAAATAATAAACATGAAGAAAAGTATAGACAGGCAGATAGGCTCACCCGTTAATACCCAGGCCAAGAAAATGGAGGCTGCCCTGGATCTTGGTGCAGTTGATGAAACTGTCAATGTTGCTGGAGTCCACTGTCTGTCTGTTGCTCGTACTGGAATCTGTGCCCTCACACACTGCAGAGAGAGAGAGAGAGACAGCGAGCGAGAGGGAGAGAGAGAAAGGAAGGAAGTTCAATTAGACACTTTCTGTTCAACGTGAACAACTGTTCTAATATGAACGTGTTTATTATTGTTAATAAAATGCATCGCGTATATACAGTACGTGACATTTGCCTGCTGAAGAATACGTCTTAACAGTTGTGTTGTAAATTATATATTGTAACTGTGTATAACGTGCGTTTCACCTTTTGGGCAGAGTCCATTGCATGGCTCACAGTGCTTCGTACCATTCTTCTCTACTTCCATTTTATCAGGAGGGCAGGCACTTACACACGCACTGCCATCCACCACAAAGTGAACTGTGTGTATGAGAAATTGACAGAGAGACACAGAGAGAGAGAGAGAAACAGGGAGTGTGATCAAAATAAATTTCAATAAAATAAAAAACAAAACAAAACACAGATTTATAGAACAAATTTAAATCAAGCAAATTTTAAATCTGTACCTAATAAAGTCTGTATCTAATATCCATCCATCTGTCCATTTTCCATAACACTTATCGTACACAGTGTCGCAGGGAGTCTATCTCAGGGAACTCGGGGGACACCCTGGACAGGGTGCCAACCCAGACAACACACATTCACACACGACAGACTACGGAAATGCCAATCAGCCTACAGCGCATGTCTTTGGACTGCGGGAGGAAACCCGTAAAGAAACTCCACACACACTGGGCAGAGGCAGGATTCAAAAATCCAACCCCGGAGGTGCGACGCAGACATTCTACCCACCAAGCCACCGTGCCTTGTATCTAATGTAAAGATCATTATTGAAGGTCTTGACTTGAAGCACAGAAATGATCTCTCTCTAATATCTTCATTCTACTTGATCTTTATTTTGTTGTTTTTTCGACCTGAATTTGTCACTTTCGTCCATCAGCGCTGGGATGGTGGGCTGCAGTTGCCTCTCTGACTCACCGACATTGACCTAAAGTCATTCGCATGTTCATTACGCTTACCGTAGCAAATAAAACGGGTGATAACAATGGTATAACCAACATCGGAGAAAATGTCTCTGAAGACGTGTGCAATGGTGGCGGTGCTGCTCGTGTTCATCAAAATAAATAAATAAATAAATAATTAAAAATGGACCAATCACTAAGCCCTTTGTGCTTTAACGGGTAAATTCAAGTCAAATATTTATCGATTAAAATAAATAATTGAAACGTTACTGAAATACATTAATAATGTCGCATTTTAGTTTTATTTAGTTATTGCCCCATGCATTCAATGTTTAAATATTTAATTTAGTCTGATAAATTCCTCTATGTGCAAACAGCAGATTGGCACAATGCTGGACGGCTGTATGTATAAGAATAGGTCACGCACGACAAATGAAACAGCCCTAACAGATGCCACACTAGAGGTTCTGGGTAACGTTCTCCCTAAACGAGTGACTCATTCTATACTGCAAGAGTGTAATAGCAGACTAAAAAAATGCACGTTTCAGGGCACACAGTGAAAAAAAACGCTAGTTTTGGTGAAGTGACTTTAGTCTCTGTACTCACCGGGGCATGTGTGCAAACAGATTGAACCGTACTGGTACATGGCGTCGGGATTAGGTTCCAGCTGGAAGGTGTGCTTGTTGTAGATGTGCGACTGTGGACAGTGAGGCACACACGCTCCCTTATGACTCACATGCAGGCATGCCTGCAGCAAAGAATAGACAAGTAAGTTCAGGCCAGTCTGTATGGATAGTATTTTCGACATCTTTCATGTTTAGACTGCTTTCACACCTATTAATCCAAAAACCGATCGTTTCTTTCGTCTGCTATTTGATTTGCAGATAATTAAGCGGGCTCAAAACAAACGTTGGCTGAGGAGCGTATAGGTCTGAAAAATGCGGAAAATTCTTGAAAATAACAAATAAATAAGGCATAGAAATCATCACATTTCTACAATAATACAGCTCTGCCATTTGGCTTCCAAAATACCCTGCATGTTAGGTTCCCGCAGCTGAGTCGATCGCTTTCTCACGGCAATTGTACCGTGCTAGAGTTTGCACGTAGGTACACCGAGACCACTTGATCATGGCTCGACTGTCTTGGTTCGTACCAGAGTGCGATCGCTGTTGCACAAATGATCGTCCCTAAAACGGAGCGAATCAAACAAATTCGATGCTACAAACATGAAAACACGGTTAATTACCAATCTCTCTATCTGTCTTTAAATATAGGGTTTGCTCTTGTGCACAAACAGTGCCTATGTAGTGGCGCGTATTATAATTTTACGCTGTCTTTTGGAGAAATTCTGAGGAAGCAGTAAAAGGCAGCACTTACAAAGCAGTCGGTTTCCTTAGGCCCTGTACAGCCTCCTGCGCATTCAGTGTTGCAACAGTGCTGCGGGCTGGAGCCGAAACAGCGGCCATGACACTGCGGCGCGCACACCGTCTTAGTCACTGGCACACACAGAGAAGAAGAAGTTAAGAGGTTGCTGTATCATAGATCCATACCTCTTGACCTAGACCTGGACAGCTGATTACATTATTCAACAGGCATGCACAGCAAGAAAGCATATTTGACGAAATGCTAAGTTTGATAGCATTTCCTGCTTAAATGCTGTAACGAGATTGTTCATGCATAAGTGTCTACGTAGAAAATGTTCGACTTTGTTGCTTCAAAATTTACATGGTAAAAAGGTACTTATGGTAATTATGTGCACTGACACGCAAAGGATCCTTCGCTAAGCTATGTTAGCTAACTACATTAGCACGTTAGCTTAAACTTATTTCAGCTACGTAAACAACAGCTCGACTATACTGTAGCCAGATCTCATTTAAGAGTGCGTAAGAAACTGCACGTCATTGTATTATGGCAGATTTTGAATGTCAGTAAAGAAAGCAAAGTATTACGTAACAGATCACTTTTATTACTGTTTACTGCTCTTAATAGAGTTTTTTTTTTTTTTAATGTAGAACTGTTTAATTGAATTATTTTACAAAGTCATCATTGCCAAACAGCATTTCTTTCCAGAATGCTGGATGTCTTACAACAGGAAGTATGTCCCACTGTAGTAGTGGCTTTAGTAGTGTGAACTGTGAAATATTTATAGTTGGGTTGGTTTAACTGCCAATCTACTCACAGATCTGACACTGATCCTTAGTTGGACCCCAGCAGTAACCACCGCAGTCAGGATGACACGGCGCTGAGGACAAAAAGCACAAAGCCTCAATATGTATTGACGAACATTCAAACAGAAGAATAACAACCCTGGTGATGTCACTCTCAGACACACCCACCTTTTTGACCATTCTCACTGATCTGGATGAGAGCACTGCTGTTTCTCACTATGTCCTGCCAGTGGATCCAGGGAGCGTAGCTTAGGTGCTTGTTATTGACAATCTGCACTCCTCCAGCCAGGATCTCTGTAGCGCGCACACATACAGAGAGAAAGAGACAGCAATTGTTCTAGTCATCAGGAGTCTTGGAGGATTGAAAAAGTTGACTTATTTTGTTGTTGCTGTATTAAATCGTTGTACTAACACGTCTAAAACAGAATCTTAACTTAACGGTATGTTAAGACTAGAGCTGCAACTGACGATTATTTTCATAATCGATTGGTCGGATGATAAATTTTTCGATTAATCGGATGCGGTGAGGGCGGGCCAAACTTTCAGTACCACCCCCCCGTTTATTTAAAATAAAATCCACAAACTGAGTGTGACAAATATAAACTTCAGACTAAAACTTTACACAAATTTTTATCCAATTATATAAGAGCGAAAAGAACCCAATACACACACACACACACACACACACACACACACACACACACACACACCAGAATATATATTTTTTGTGCATCCATAAAAAAAAAAAGCATAAATACTTATATATAATATAAACGTATATATAACTTTATATTACATAATCGTATTTATGCATTACTTTTTGTATAAAAGGTAACGTTGACATAAACAGTCAACTGAAGAAAGTCACTGTCGCTGACTCTGGGTATCCTGGCTAGCGGCGTCACGTTACGTGCGTATGACGTCATGCGCCGTTGACTAGGAAGCGGCGTATACTTCCGGCTAGTTAAAAAACCGCTCGTGTTCCTTTTGAGACGATATTACCTTTCTAAAATCCACACACTAGACAGTAGAGTACGTAGTGCATAGTGTAAGTGTACAGTACTTCATTTGGAACACAACTTTAGTATTTACTCTCCGAAGCGTGTTTTTGGAACAGAAGTGACGTAATGAGTAAATCTCCCCCGTGCCGCTCGCAGACCAACTAATCGATAATGAGATTCGTTGACAACGATTTTCACAATCGATTATTATCCATTTTATCGATTAGTTGTTGCGGCTCTAGTCAAGACCCTGACCTATTTGTACTAGCATGAGGGGTTTGTGAACCCACTGCATAATAACTGGACTTTTTTTTTACTCACTATGATCCCTTACTGGAAATCACGTCATATTTTCTAAAATCTCTCAGCTCGAAAAAAATAAATGGTGGACGAACGCTCAGCCAACTTCGTCCACAAACGGAAGTAGCTTGTTATTATTGTTGTAGCTCTTAAATGATTACTTGCCTTAGCGCTTTTGAACTTTATTCGACATTCTATATAGCCTACAGTTTAAGTCGAATGACTTTTAAGTGTTTACTGCGTTTTAAAAAAATCCACTAGCTAGCCTATGATCCTGCTTGACGCGTGATTGAGCTAACATATTTATAGGACATATAAAACTTTTATATGTTTGGGTTTTTACAGTGACCGATGAGGAAATTATAAGTATGTAGACATGTCACCGGAAATTAAGTCATCAGTGTCCCAACGTGTAGCGAGCCAGGGTCCTTACCAGTGCTCGAACTCATGTACACCATATATTGATTCACGACCTAGGGAGCTAGGGAGTTGATTGAGATGCACCATTAGTTTTATTAGCTACATCAAGGTAAAACAGGAGCAGGTCAAGGGTCAGTGAGTGCATGCTAAATAATTAAGCAAGCTAACCAATAAAGAACTGAGCTGATATGTTAGGGAGGAATAAATATTACTAATCTCAAGAAAGCAGGTCAGTTACTAGTCCTATGATTCTAGCAACACTAAGTACTAAGGAAATGTCAGAGGAGCTGAGTTGATGTTTATCAGTCGGGACAAGGTTACAAAGGCATTTATGAAAAAGAAATACCCTTTGGACTTCACAAATCCACCATTAGACAAACAGTATATAAGTGGAAGGCATTTAAAACAATATTAACCCTACCAAGTAACCCTCTGAAGAAACTGTGCACACACTATATGACCAAAAGTATGTGGACACCCGAGTATTGAACATCCCATTCCAAAACCATGGCCATTAATATTGAGTTGTCCCCCCTCTTGCTGCTGTAACAACCGCCAGTCTTCTGGAAGGCACTTTTCACTAGATTTTGGACAGTGGCTGTGGGGACTTTTGCTCATTCGCCCACAAAAGTACAAAAGGTGGGGTATTGCTGTCCAGGAAGGATGGCCTGGTGAGAATTTAGTGTTGAGGCCACTCGAGTTCTTCCACATCAACCTTAGCCAAACCATATGTTTAAGGAACTCACTCTGTGCACACGGGGAACAGGTTTTCTGAAAGGAAAG
Organism: Ictalurus punctatus; assembly: GCF_001660625.3. Lineage (NCBI taxonomy): Eukaryota > Metazoa > Chordata > Actinopteri > Siluriformes > Ictaluridae > Ictalurus > Ictalurus punctatus. Next base: position 2,791,109 of record NC_030430.2, on the reverse strand, counting down.
CTTAATACTACAGTATACAAAGACATTCTAGACAATTATGTGGCGTAAGTTTCGGGAAGACCGTCATATAAGTGTTATGGTTAGCTGCCACATACTTTTGGACATATAATGTAGATCAACAATAAGTACAAGCCTGAACAGAAATTGCAAAGGTCTATTCAAAGGTCCCCATGAAGAAGCCTTTTTTCTGTCAAAAAAAAAAAAAGAGAAAAAAGAACAAAGCTGCTTGTTTGAAGTTTTCCACAGACTATCTGGACAAGCCAGAAGAGTTCTGGAAGTCTGTTCTCGGGACAGATAAGTCCAAGATTGAACTCTTCAGGTACATCAGGAGGCCTATGTTTGGCAAAGAGCCAACACAGCCTTATCCCTACTGTCAAGCATATTAAGGGGCTGTTGTTCTTACTCTGATTCTGGGCAACTGAATGAATCACAAATTCTGAGAAATATCAGGATTTCTTGCCAAGCCATCAATGACTACGTTTACATGGACAGCAGTAATGTAATTATTGAGCTTACTCTGAGTAAGATAATAATGTGATTAAGGTGTTTACATGAGCCGCTTTTAGAATACTCCTGTCGTGTTCCCGTTTTACACGTTATAGAACATAATTAGATTATCGGCACACGTCATTACGTCACCGCGCCACGCCGTCCGACCTCCCTCCAGTATTTCAGGTATCGACATACAGTTGGTCTTCGTTATGGTACCGTATACAGTTTTGGGTGTTTTTATTTAATTTTTTTTATGGACGCTTTAAGTGCAGTTAATTATCTGTCATGCTGTACGTGCTAATAGACGACTGATCGAAGCCGTGGGCTGCGTCTCAAACCGCGTTCTTACCGTCTATATAGTAGCCGAGATACATGTGTTTCTCCTACTACAGGCCTATAGTAGGCAAGTACGCGGTTTGGGACGCGGCCGAACTCTCTTGTTCGCCGTAAAATGTTTAGCACTGCCATGTGTGATCGTGTCCTGTCGCAAAATGCGGTGGAAACTCTCACACGACGTTCATAATGTGATTAAGGTGTGTACATGTCTGTAATATTCCTCCATAATGCGACTAAAACAGGAGTACTCCACCTGTCTTAATTCGATTAGTGCTTACTTCGAGGATGACCTTAATCAGATTAAGGTAATTAAAAATTGCTGTTTAAATGGTAGTTTCTTAATCAAAGTCTCGTCTTAATCGGGTTAAGAGTGGATTATTGTTAACCATGTAAACGCAGCTAATGTCAAGCTTGCAAGCTCAAGTTGGGCACAAAATGGTTTCAACGACCTTAAACAATCAAGTAAGTCCATTAAATGGCTTACTAAGAAGAGGATCCATGTAATGGAATGGCCAATCTAAAGCCCAGACCTGAATCCTATCGAGATGCTCTGGCAGGTGACCTGGTGAAGTTTTGTAAAGAAGAGTGAGGAAAAATCCCCTGAATCAAGATGTCAAGGACACAGAAAACTGTGTGAAGCTATTGCTGCTAAAAGGTTCCACATGTTATTGACTGAAAGGGGCTCAGTTACTTTTGCACACAAGAATATCTGGTGATTACTTAAACATTACCGTTTATATCAGAAATCTTTATTCAGGATATTCATTCAAAAGAAATCATTAGGTTCTTTTAAAGGTTCACAAACATTCAATCCTGACTGTATTTTTTTCAGTATAGTAGTAGTTGTGAAATGAAGTGACAGGCCGAGACTTATATACGAGTTATAGTTAGTAATCTCTCCAGTGGGGTTTATAGGGTATTTATGTTTCACAGTAACACGGTTCGAATGAGAGAAAGCGAAACGATAAACATGATTTTTTTTTTTTTTTAAATGACTGGAGTCCAAAAGACTTTTGTTGTTGTTTTAAAAGTCACAGACTAACATCTCTTTACCACGCAACTGTCCTGACCAGTCCCAACACGCAATACGCCTCAAGAGCTCCGTAAGAATGGTGTGTTTTAAAACACGCACGAGTATAAATGTATGCACACGTACACACCCAGAGCATCCACACACTCTGCAATGCTAACGTTCTAGATTCCAGAGTCTTCCCACGGTTCTGCTGTCATGTCTTACCTGCCCATGTGATGACATTTTAAATACGATGGCATCCAAAAGTCTGAGAATATTAGTGGAAGTTATTTTCTAATGTAATACAACGATTTGTCTTACAAATTATATTATTGACTTGATAGTATTAACTTGAGTGAAAGGTAGAAGCTTTTAAATAAATACATGGATGTCAGCGTTTTTGGCATTTAGTATGTCCACTCGAGCTGGCGTGGACTCCACAAGTTTGTGCAAAACCTTATAATCCATTTTATGTCCAATCCATCAGTGTTGTCTGAACACGTGGGCGATTAGTGTACGTCTATTATCCCGTCTATCCCTTTCCAGCTGTCCTAACCTGTGAGATGAGTCAGACCCAGGTCCTCCAATCCATACTGGCCATCGAAGTTGAGGAAGACAGAAAGGGCCCATTCCTTATCATACAGCGTGCTGCCACGGATCACTCGCAGCTGCTCCAAAGGAAGCCGGCGAAACTGGTTTGTAGCGATGAGGACATAGCCCGTCACTTCTCGAACAGTCTGCAGGCAGAGGCGAGACAGTAAAAGAGGTATGATGAAACGGAATGTAGCAGCTATTAAAACTAAGATTCTATTAAACATTAATCACTGCTTTGCCTGAAGGTAAATGTGCAGTAACGGTAGTTCAAATCATCCAAACATGAAAGATTTAGCTTGTGCTAAGAATTTGATCATCAATCTGTGCAATCAAAGCAATGGAATTTCACATGGAAATCTATGCTCACTTACTTCAAGGAAGGAGAAGTTGAAGTTACGCTCCATCAGGGTGATTTCCAAGTTGCCAGTGATGATCTCACAGCCACTGTAGCGTTCCTTCAAGACATTGTAATGCTGCGCAGGGCTGTTTATAAAACTGAGACCATTCTTGGACCCTGGGCAAACTGGCAGAGAGGGAAAAAAAAAAGTGTCAATATCATTTTGGAGTGCACAATTAAATAAGGAATAACAACATGACCGACTGAGCTGTTATATGAAGACCCCTAGGCGTGTATAAAGACACTGGCGTGTATTTTTTCGTATGAGTGCGCATTCTGGTGGGGTGTGGTATTCCACTTATACCACATCAATCTGCAAACGATTAGATTTAACGTTGTGGACAAAAGTCAGTTCTTGTTACCACCTGCGTTACTGCTAAATGACGATCTCCTAAGAAAAAACTTCACCAGTTAGAAGTAATACAACACGTTTATTATTAGTCTTAGATTACGTATCTGCCGTGCAAGTCCCGTGGAAGTTAGCTTGCTTCCAAAGTTAAAAACATACAGTGGTACCACATATTAGCTTGTGCGGAGACATGCAAAGGATCTTTAGCTAACCGACCTAGCTATTTTTTCTCTCTCTCCAAACACCTACATTAGCATGTTAGCTTAGGGTTATTTGATGAATTTCAGTTACTCTTTTCTCTCTCTCTCTTTTTTTTTTTTTTGCCAACAAGTGCCAATATTAACAACTGTATATTTATTAAACGACAACATATCACGGTTTTTATCCATTTATAGTTACATTTAATGTTGTGGAAAGGCCATGAAGCAAGTTCAAGTATTCCCAGCAGTGGCTCATGATCATAGATTTTGGCGGGCAGGACTACTTTAATAATGACATCAGCCTCGAAGGAAATTAGGTCGAGAAGCTATAACAATTGATGTGCGCTATATGCTACTATACAGTGTAGACAGAACAATTAATAGTTATGCATCAGAAGCAGTACAGACTTATAACGTACAAAGACGTTTTTAAAGGGAAAGGCTGTTTTAATGCACTAACCTTCAATAAGTCTGTTTTATAACATTTAAATTTTTGTCTTATCACGTTCAAGATAAAGTAAGAGAAAGACTGTTCATAGCTGCTATAGCATGGTAACAGGAACTAACTTATTTTAACAGATGTAAACCGACAAAACGTATGACGCCGTTCTTTCATAAATAGAAAATTGTAATCATTGCCTAATTGTTAAGTCGAGAGAGGAATAACGCATGTTGAGAAGTACCGCTAGGCTAAAAGAATCAACAGCCCTCGGCTTTGAGTACATCACACCACCGTGTCAACTGTTTTCCTCCAACAGCACGTTCTGTCACTTATTCATGAATTGGCTGAACAAATATTAATATAGAATTATGATTTCAATACTGAGCAAAATCATCGTGATGATCGCTTTAGCCATCACATGCATCCCAATCCCAAAATATTATTACTTATATATATATATATATATATATATATATATATATATATATATATATATATATATATATATATATATATATATATATATATATATGCGCTTTAATATATATAAAGAGATTATAAATAATAAATCTCCAGCATGTTCTGCAGAAATACAGGGCCAATTGTAAACCCCTCTACTGAAACAGCGTCTTAAAAGCCTAGACAGCAATGAACACAAAGGACTTTAAAGCCTCTGCAAAAGAACATCCATGCACACACTCAGACACAAGGTCGGAGGCATGGTGAAGGAGAGGTCAAAGGTGAACGAGGTCGCAGGAACGCTACAGGCTAACGCTGGTAGTACAAGGGCTTGTAATGTGCTCGCAGACGTGGATTCAACTGAAGAGGGAGGGTAAGAAACAGCATCAATCTGCCATTGCACAGCAGGGTCACTGGCTTGAGGGTGGAATTAGCGCTAATTTGCCATCCTCGAAACCCAGAAACCAAAGAACCATACAAGCAGACGTGCTGTCGCTCGCACTTTCCCTCCAGCTCTCTCTTTCTCTGCATCTCGGCAGAGCACTAGACGACTTAAAGACGCCTCAGCCGGGCAACCATAATTCTCGGGAATGCCACGGTGCGTTGGCGTGTGACACCGACCTTCGCGAGCGTGTACTGTGTGTTAATGACTATGTATCATTCTACTGATGTGCCGTGTGGCGTTACAATAGAACGGCATAGAAGCACACACCTCATTAGCAGCACGCATTAGCACGTTAATAGCTATGTGACAGTCCAGAGCTTATTAGCGAGGAAGTGAGGAACAAGAAGATAACTGCACAGGAGTAGGACGCGGTACGGTGCCGCAAAGAAGAACGCTTCCTGCTCTACTGGTGTAAGCTTTATTGATGTTGAGGGGGGGGAAAAAAAACGCCAGATCATATTATATTAAACACGTTCTGCAATGTATACTGTTATACAGTATTTACCTAGATTGAACTAACTAATCCCAAATACAGCGATCAATCCAACAATGGCAAGGCTGCATTAAATGAAAGGATCTATATTTCCCTTTCTACTCACCCATAAATCAACAATATTGAACTTTTCTGATATCAGTAACCAGTGTACTAGACTCATAACAGTAGGTAGTGCTGACTGATTATAAATAATCCCGGATAGTTATTTGCATGTAAACTCTTATGTAGATTAACAACTTTCAAGTATAAAAGGAAACACAAATCATGCTCCGAGCCCAGCCCTTAAAGGAATACTCCAGCATTTTCCCAGCCTAATCTCTATCCAATGCACCTGTCATGAAGGATTGATTACCGCCCAAGAGAATTTCCCTTCAGTGAGGGAAGCAGAGAAAACCTGTTCACCTGAACATTAATCAATAACAGTCTATGCAAATTATATACAGGGTGTCCCAGAGGTCTTCATACATACGGGGAAACAGCAAAATGTCTTCCAAAATTTTTCATACTTGGTTTATATTATATCATATTATATTATATATACTTTTTTTTTTTTCTTCTCCCAGATAGCCTTTAAGAACTCCTTTGATAAAAGCAGAACGTATTGAAATCCTTCTCATGGCTGGATCGGGAAGCTGTCGCAAGGTTGCGATGGACTTCAATAGGAAACATGGCGAGCGCATCACACACACGACGCTGTCGCCAAACTTATTAACAAATTCAAAAAGACTGCAAGACGACTTCATTTCTGGAGGGACCGTATATATACACCTTCAGAGCGAGGGATTCCTCCTCGGTTCACGGCTACCGCAAACGCTGTGGGAACGTAATCATCATCATTCCATGTACTACATTACTCCAGTGCACAGATTTATTATTAAGCCATTTAATAGAGAGTGTAATGGTAATTTGATGGAAACTGCACTTATTCTTTCACCGTAAGTGAGTTTTGTGTGTCAGGCATACTGAACAATTCAAATAAATTTGTCCTTATGTTTTTTTTTTTGTTTTTTTTTTAAATAAAATTGACCATCAAATATACACTTCCCATAAACACATCCGAGGGGGTGATATGGCTGTTTGAAGGAGTAAAGAGGAGGAGCGACGCTCTCAAGCTCCCTCAGACAGACATTCTTAATAAACAAAGCTCAGGATTGTCACAAAGCTATAAATGTGAACTCTGTTCATGTGTACTGGTATTAGTGTGTGTGTGTGTGTGACTGCATGTGCATGTGAATGCATGTGCATGTGAATGCATTAGCACTGCTGAGATCATAGAAGTGCACAATAGGGCGAGTGTGAGCAGAGCAGTCTATCAACAGAGGGAGGAGGGCCGGGCGACAGGAAGAGATAGGGACACGATCTATGAGTGACCACTCTCTCCATGCTCCCACTACTCATAGTCAACACTACAGCCTTTCTTCCCAGCCATGCATATAGCAGTGGTTACTCTAATATTTCACTTACGGAAGCCTTGAAGTCTGCAACGCCCATGATTCACCGGCTCATGAATCACTCTGCGGGGGAGCTATTACTGGAATGAAGCCCGATGCAGGAATCTAGTCTGAACCTAAGGAATCTGAAAGCAACGTGTTTTTTTTTTTCTTCCATGTCACGACATGATAATCAGTAGTCTCGCTTCAACTGGCACGTTTGAGCTGTTGTTCTAAGCGAACAAGGGATAATGAGACCTCAGTGAACAACTCTTTACTTTAAACATGTTAAGAGTCAAGAGTGACTCTTATACAAGAGTGGTTCTCAGATCCAGTCCTTGTGTACCTGTGGCTGTATAAAGAGGTTTATACATCCATCCATCCATCCATCTTCTACCGCTTATCCTTTTTCAGGGTCACGGGGAACCTGGAGTCTATCCCAGGGAGCATGGGGCACAAGGCGGGGTACACCCTGGACAGGGTGCCAATCCATCGCAGGGCACAATCACATACACACTCACACACCCATTCATACACTACGGACACTTTAGACACGCCAATCAGTCTACCATGCATGTCTTTGGACTGGGGGAGGAAACCGGAGTACCCGGAGGAAACCACTAAGCCACCGTGCGCCCGAGGTTTATACATAGTTCATCGAATACATCAGGCTTGGAAGAAGGAGGGAAATTTTCGAATTCCGTAGGGACATGTAACAGGGCTACACAATTTCATATCAGTTTAATTATCACTATTGTTTGCTTGCTCAAAACATTATCACCTGCGATAGTGGTTTGCATAGCAAACATTAGCTATTTACACAGGTATTGTCTGTGTACCTGTTTGCTTACTTCTGTTCTTTCTTAATTTCCTGTTGCCACATGGACAGTTTTGCACCTCTGAAGTAAACCATTTTACCATTAGTATCTCAGATCCTATCCTACCTTTCATTGCTACCATTCATGAAAACAAGCTAAAAATAACTAAAGAATAACACATGCAAGAAGTGATTTTTTTTTTTTTTTTTTTAAACACAAACTTACATTACACCTGCTTTTTATCCCCCCAAACAAAAGGATTTTAAAACAGTGCTATTTTTATCACCAAATACTGGTTTCAGTGTAATCACCAGCCTTGAGATTTTGTGATGCTTGCCCTGGAGAAAAAGAAAGCGCAGAGCCACTTCCTGTAATGTCGGAGTCAGTTGTAGAGGGATCTGGTTCCATGCCTCTATACAGAACATTTTAAGCTCCTTTATATTGTTGTTTGTACGTGTGGACTTCCCTGTTCGACTCAGACAACAGGCTTTCTCTGGGGTTTCAATCCAGAGACTGAGATTTTGTGTTTCCTTAACCATTACTTTGTTGATTTGGAAGTATGTTTGGCCCATCGTCTTCTTTAAAGCTATAATTATGGCCAAGCCTGAGCCTCCTGGCCGAGGCAACAAGGTTTTTGGGCTGATACTTTTTACTGATATGCTGGTACTTCACAGCCCACCATTTACAAAACACCCCCAAAGCATCCCTGATCAGCCATTTTATCCAACAGTGGCATGTCTGGTGCTTTTATTCGCTGACAAATATGCTGATGGTGTACATGACCAAGGTATTTGACTGATATTATCTGTGGGCGGCTGTGGCTAAGACGGTAGAGCGGGTCGTCCACTAATCGTAGGGTCGGCGGAGTGATCCCCGGCCCGAATGACTCCACATGCCGAAGTGTTCTTGGGCAAGACACTGAACCCCAAGTTGCTCCAGATGGAAGCTCTGCTGTCATTGGTGTGTGAATGGGTGAATGAGATACAGTGTAAAGGTTAAAACATAAAAAATAAAAAAGGTCAATTACTTTTGGAGTTGATTAGAAGTAAATAGAAAAAAAGGTCTAGAGATTGTTGGCGTTAACTTTCCAAAGAGCCGTCTCTGTCAAGGAAACAAACCTTCATTGGGCTAAAAATTGAAAAACACACCCATCCAGGAGGGCGTGTGCCATCCAGGAGATAGCGAAAACGTTAGGCGTGGCCAAATCAAGCATTTGTTACGTTCCTGAAGAGAAAGAACACATTGGCGAGCTCCACCAGAAAGCCCGTAAAACTGTGGTGACGGAAGAATTCTTTCCCTACGACAAGATGTAAAGCACAGGTAAAAAAACAAAAACTAAACAAAGAAAAATAAATAAATCAGGAAGTCCAATTTAGAGTTTGGCAAAAAACAACAACAAAAAAATTGCATAAATATCTGGAACAACATCCTACGGACAGATAAGACAACGATGAACTTGAGCACCAATTTGAGCATCACCAGGGAATAAATCAAGTGTCTGGTTATATGTCTATGAATCCCCGACCGAATGCTGTCACTGACTGCAAAGGATTTGTATTAAAAACGACAATTTCACTTATGATTATGTTAGATTGAACATGTTATTTTGAACATATATGTTGGGTATCAAAATGATTTTTTTTTTTTTGGTATTTCTATTGAATTCAAGATGTCCGACTGGTATCACAATCGCAAAATGACAAAGAAAAGAAAAAAAAAAAAAAAAACCCAGCCCAATTGGGCAATACGTTTCTTTTTTTTCTTTTTCTTTTTTTCATTTATGCAGCATGCCCTAATTCTAGAGGACACCGTGTATAAATTCTACAGAAAGGTAATTACAGGCATTGTTTTTTTTTTTTCCAGATAAGAATCGTTTACCATGGAAGTTTGTTTCTTGCATCACCTGCTGCTGAGCCACCCCTTTCACACGTGAACATATAATAACCTCAGAGAGTGCTTATCAAAATCACTGTAACTGGAAGTACATAGCCTATTAAATTTCGAGTAGGAACTTGGGACTTAGGCGTGGAGACAATAAGGAGTGGAGAATGACGCCGTCTACCTACTCCCTGAATGTAAACAAGCCTAGGATTTCTCCTGCTGAGCTTTGAACATATATGAAGGTGTTCAGTCGGGGCCGCTGGAGTTGTGCTGCGATTAGGTCTGCGACGACCGAGCGATAAAATCGATAAATAAAATAATCTACGCTGAATTTCGTTATTGATTAGTTGGGTCTTCACAATGGTGAAAAACGCATTTCTATGAATAAAACTCCGCTGTTTTTCCAGATGTGGTCACGGAGTGAGCCGCTGGGGGAAAAGTACACGGTCCAGGTCGTCCAAAACATCAGAATGTTCTATATTAAGCGCTTCAGACAAACTCGTAAGTGTATTAACGTGTCTCGTCGAGTCAGACGCTCCGACAGACGCGTGGGCTGTCTAATGTGTTCCAGACGTGTTTTCTTCAGCACAGAAATGACATTTCTACCTTTATATCCTTATCTGTAGATGTTAGATTTAGTAAATTCACGCCAGGGTTTCCATTTTACATAAAGACTCGTCCTGACGGCGAGCGAGTCGCCGTTAAACTTCACTGAACGAGCGCGAGTCCACGCGTACGCGTCAATCAAACACCGCGCAATAGAAGGGAAACGCCAATAACTCTGACTAAAATATTCATTCTGATCAAATGTGTTGTTTGATGCTATATGTAGCGATATTTAGAAACTAAAGCGATTGTGTTTTTATGAGAGCGGTAACTGTAATGGGGTTATAACAGGTCATTGTATAGAAATGTAAGCAGTGTCGTACATTTACAGAATAAAGGAACATGTCACCGTGTTCAGATGAGTGAATGTGTGTTACTGCAGAACATTCAACCTCCTACCAGTTAACACTTAGTCTGTGCTTTTGTTTCTCTTTTCTTTTTTTAGCATTATATATATAGTGATTTAACTTCTGATTTAAAGCTTGAGGACAAACAGTTGGGTTTGTTTTGTTTTCAAAATATTATGCGAATATTTTAATAATGTATAGCATATCCCACATATTTACCTTTTTACACAGATACATAGCCTTCAATTTGCACAATGTTCGAAGGACGACATTGGCCAGAACGTGAAATAACACCCCCCCCACCCCCACCCCCTCCGAAAAATACAAAAACATTTAATCCAAACTAATCGATTAATCGAAGAAATGATCGACAGATTAATCGATGATCAAAATAATAATAATCGCTAGTCACAGCCCTAGATGTTTTGCCACTCATTTAATTTCACTTATAGGTTCTTTACGTTTACAAAACAAAGTCCAACTCGTTATTACTAGACCCAACTTGACATTCTGCTATAAGATGGACTAGACTCCCATGTGTTATAATGTTGAAAAACGGTTCTCCAGTCATCCTAGCGGTTTCATCACTTCTGAATGATTGGAAATGACTTATCATTATCCGCCTTTCCTTACTACAATAAAACGGACATAATGAACTTTAGTGCCATAATCCTGAGTGCGACAGCTAGTTAAGGTTTTATGATGGGGCAATACATTCTTACACCTAGCTCTGATACTCAACCAGTCAACAGCCCTGCTGACACGATGCAACCACTGGCGAAATAAGTTACATATTAGCACAATCAGGAGCGCTGATTATGACGCATTAATACCCAGCAGGATTCTAAGAGGCAAAGTTCTTTAAAGAAAGAAAGGAAAAAAAAAAAAGAAGGTTTTGTGTGCAAAAGGAGAGGAACAATTAAGGAGAGGCCTGGTTAATCATTCCAAAGCTGTCAATATATCCCCTAGAAGTGACTCATTCCTGGGCGGTTCTACTAATGAACCCTACAGCTTAGTCTACTCGCGCTGTTCGCACCAGTGACGCAAATGAAAAGTCCTCAAGCAAGCTGGGTGTTGATTCCTAAATAGGTGTATCAGTCTGATTATGTTCAATAAATAGAGACGAGGACGGTACGCTCTTGAGTCACTTTGTTTAAACTGATCTGGAGTCTGTTATCTCGAGTTTCATTTCCAGAATAAAATGACTCAAACCCTACACTGTAAGAAAACAGCATGTTTCGGGATGGCTCTCCGGATAGTCGAAGATCATTAGTTTGCTAAAGGGGTCCTACTAGGAACCTTCTCTGATATGAAAAGGCAATATTATATGGTTCTACACTACAAAGAGCTCTAGATTTAAAATTCACTGTGTATTTCACGTTTTTTTTTTTTTTATGTATGTATTTTCTCTTCCTGGTGTATCTATTTCTACCGTCTTTCAAGTGAGTCCTCTATTATTATATATTTATTGGACGGACTTCTGCTTGAATCAGTTCGACTTCGCTCCAATCGACGTGACTTGATTAATTATTACATTTTAAGACCAGCGCCAGGTTCTTATCTTGAATCCTGAAAGGAAAATAGAAACCTGTTTTTCTCAAGATTTTACTAAACGAAGGTATGTAAGAAATGTTCTGCAGGTTCTCTGGACCATGAGTCAGTGCTAAGAATACCACAGCACACCTACTCAGGTGAAGCAGGAAAAAAACAAAACAAAAAAACAAAACGGGTTAAAGTTCATCCAAAGACCTGAATCAAAATCTGAGATTTGGAGCTTGTCGGACCCTAACACTACAACACTAAGGGGTGGGGATCTGATGGAAAGTCGTGACGTTAAAAACCTCCCGTTTGACTGAGATCTGGTCAGCAGTTCATATACTGTACCTATGATTACATCTTAGACACTTTATGGATAAATTATGAAGAGGCTATAGCTGACCTTAAGCTTTAACTCACAGCCTGACTGCTCTGTGATTATCGTATAGAACCTTAAGCGCTTACTCACACCCTGTGTGTCTCTGAGTGTGCATACGTGACTCTTGCACTAGTTTCTATCAGTCGTTTCATCACCCATAAACACGGCTTGGCATGCCAATCGTCAGAATGTTGTGAGTTCTAATCTCAAGATTGCCAAACATATATTACAGGTCTGTCGAGCAAAACCGCTCATACGAGAACCCTAAACTCTCATTTGTACCCTGGATAGAAACTGCCTAAACATCAGTATTTGAATATAACTACACCTTCATATTTACACTTATGTGCTAGAAGTGTGCACAAGGTGATGAGTTCTAATCCAGCCAAGAGTGAACACTCAAACAAGGCTCCTATTGAACTTTTTAACTGGTTAGTTTTTGATTTAAAAAAAAAACAAAAAACACCACCACCACCACCCAAGAAAACGGCTGTAAATTAATTACCAGTGAACATTATTTACAAAACACAGATATTCCATGGTCAGCAACGGATGACTCAGAGTAATTGTTTTTAAGTGCATCGCCTATTTGGTTATAAGGAGCCATCTGTCTGAAAGTAGGCTGTTTAATGCATTGTACAGTATTCCTGCATACCTCCTTGAGTTTGAGCAGCAGCTCCATGAAGGGAAAGGAGGAGAACGGCGAGCACCTGCAGCCGCATCTCGTGCTCGTGAGCGCGCGCTCACTTCACTCACTCACTCAACCACGCGCCCTTCTCCAATCCAGGTGCTTCACGCGCCTTCTTCCGGATGGAGACGCTGAGAAGAATCCAGAAGGAAAGTTCCAAATCCAACAAAAGCAGAACAATATCCACAAGTTTTTATATCCTGGGTTATTTGACTGATTCTTTCCTCCCAGAAAACTCCGAAACAAGTAATCTGATTTAATCCTAGTTTTTAAAAAAGGCTACCTTTCGATTCCGACTCTACAGAGAGACCGGCAGCAGGAGCTGGACATGGCGTGAAAAACGTCAAGCGAATTAGCTTTTTATTATTATTATTATTATTATTATTATTATTCCCCGCTTCAGAGCCAGTTTACGAAACGCCGTGAGGGTTTAGTGACAGCGACAGTTTGGGGAATTTGGGAGCGGAGACAGATTGAGTGGGACGCTCGGTAACCACGCCCTCTCTAAATGTCAACCACAGAACAGCGCTCGCGCTCTAGTTGCCAAGTGTTCACTCTGCCAAACAGCAGAGTGCACGCGACCGACTACTGATTAGCTGTCCAAGTGCTAGATTCATCCGACAGTTGAAACAAAAAACACAAGTACACTGTAATGCCAAAACTTTGTGGAAACCTAATTAACACATCCTATTCCAGATCGAGTCCCCCCCTTCGCTGTAATAATAACCTCCAGTCTTCTGAGGAGGCTTCGCAGTAGATTTTGGAAAGTGGCTGTAGGGATTCAGGTTCATTTCAGATATTCACAATAGCATTAGTGAAGAAGGTCAGGCGCTGATGTCGGATGTGGAGGTCTGGGGTGCAGTCAGCGTTCCAGTTCCAGTGGGGTTGAGGTCAACGCTCTGAGAGATCTTCCGCTCTGACCTTGGAAAAACATGCCTTCATGGAGCTCATTTTGTGCACAGGGGCATTGTCCTGCTGGAACAGGTTTGGGTCTCTTAGTTACAGTTATATTATAATGCTACAGCATACAAAGACATCCTACACGATTGTGTGCCGAGAACTTTTTGACAACAGTGTGGGGAAGAACCACATATGGGTGTGATGGTCAGGTGTCCACAAACATTTGCACCTAAAGTGTATATCTAAAAATCAATCAATCGATCGATCAATTAATCTATCTATCTATCTTATCTAATCTGGTGTTTAATGAACAATGCACATTTGAGAAAAGATTTCAAAAGAACATGCATTGTGTTTTCATACAATTCATAAAAAACGTATATGGATGTGAATAGGAGGCACAATTTTCTAAGCTTTCGAGAGCAGTTAACATCAGATATGAAGCATGGGACAAACACCATGTTCGCTGACATGAAAGAGTATATTATTCTCCTATGTTGCTGCATGACGTGTTTCAAGCCTCCTTAGTACCCGCCTGGTGAGGGTCACGATGGTTTAAATTAGGTATGAAAAATAGTCAACAACCGAGGCATAAACTGAAGAAGTTTCACAGACATTTGACGGGCAGAAATGGAATAACGAGTCCCTGAACAAAGGGGGGGTCAATATTAAAAGTAACCATCAGTATCTGGTGACTTCATCCTCATGGACTGCACCAGATTGGTCAGTTCTTGCTGTGAGATGTTCCTCCACTCTTCCACCAAGACATCTGCAAGTTCTTGATCACGTCTGGAGGACACACACGGTCACATGTAATTTTCCACTGCGAGGACGATCAGCTGTCCTTCCTGTCTCCCTGTAGCACTGTCTTAGACGTCTTACATTACAGACATTGCAGTTTACTGCTCTGGACACATCCGCAGTCCTCATGCCTCCCTGCAGCAGGTCTATGGCATGTTCACACAGGAGAGCAGGAACCCTAGACATCTTTCTTCTGGTGTTTTTCAGAGTCAGTCGAAAGGTCTCTCTAGTGTCCACAGTTACTGTAACTGTGCCCTTAATCACCAACCGCCTGTAAACCGTTCGCGTCTTAAGGACTGTTCCACAGGCGCGTGTACGATAATTGTTTACGGTCCATTGAACAAGCGTGACAAAACATCGTTTAAGCCCTTTCCAGTAAAGATCTGTAAAGCTCATTAGGATTTTACAAAATTATCTTTTAAATACAGTCTCCTGAAAAAGGGGCGTTTCTTTTTTTTTTGTTTTGTTTTTTTACTGAGTTTATATGGAGCTAATTTATTGCACAAAATAAAAATATACTGTTCATGCTTTGTACATGGTAGGTCATAAAGACTTTTTGTTTCTATTTACTTACTCTTAGAAGAAAAAAACTGCTAAATAAAATTAAAAATAATAATAATAAAAGGGAAATATCTAGCTAGCTAGCTAATGTTAGGGGGTATACAGTAATACATGTATCATCCATCCATCCATTTTCTATACCACTTATCCTACAGGGTCATGGGGAACCTGGAGCTTATCCCAGGGAGCATGGGGCACAAGGTGGGGTACTATTCCATTTTAAGGCACAATCACATGCACATTCACACACTAGATTGTGCCCTCCGATGGACTGGCACCCTGTCCAGGGTGTACCCCGCCCTGTGCCCGATGCTCCCTGGGATAGGCTCCAGGTTCCCCCGCGACCCTGAATAAAGGAGTAAGCGGTAGAAGATGGATGGATGGACGGATGGATGGATTCACACACTACAGACACTTTAGACACGCCAATCAGCCTACCATGCATGTCTTTGGACTGGGGGAGGAAACCGGAGTACCCGGAGGAAACCCCCACAGCACGGGGAGAACATGCAAACTCCACACACACAGGGCCACGGTGGGAATCACAATAATTCACTGCTTCGACTAATATCACTCCTGATTCCTCTCTTAACAGCTAGGTCAACAACAATAACAATAACAAAAGAAAAGAAAAGAAAAGCTAACAAGCTACCCATGTTTATAATCCTTAAATCAAAGTTTTGGATGGTCATTTCCTGTTCCTGTTTGCACAGCGAACAAACACATATCCACTGCCATGTGAGTTTTTCCTGCTAATAAACATTGATAAATATGGTCATGGGTGTTTGATAGTCTGGTTTCATCAGTAGTAGAATGCTCCTGAGTAGCTGTAGCGTGATCCTGTTACTCTCCACACAGCTCCATGTAAGCTGAGCTGCATCCTGCAGGTGTTCTACACTAATTAGAAGGAACATGATGTAAACAGTAGTTTGCACTTTGTCAAAAAACCCTATTGAACTGTACATGTGGAAAGAGGGGGGGGGGGGGGACGGTGTAGGTGTTTTATCGGGTTACAACACTATTTGGTGAAAAGGTAGCTCATTATTGGAAAAACGTCATTGTTTTGAAAATAGCTCAGCTACTGACATATTACTGAGATGTACTTAAGTTAACTGTATCTAGCTGCTCCCCAATATTGACTGCAGGCAGGGACAAACCTAAAAAAACAAACAAACAAAAACAAAAAAACAGTCTCTAGTTGAGATATACATCACTAGCTGTGGTTGAGGAACTGTCAGAAGCAGAATTCACCGAACAGTGCTGCCATTTCTACCTCTTAGTTTCCCCCCTATGTATTTCAGGAGATGTAGTAGTAGGGTTCCTTATTAATAATAAACACACCCACTTTGGGTTTAACTCCTAACGGATACACTACACCCAAAGTAAACACATCAGGGTGCACCAAAATGAGGCCAACCTGCTTCTTAAATATTTAGTCTGTTGGTAAACTGATTACTGAGGAAAGTTGTTTTCAAAGGCATCCAATTAAAAGGGCCGTAATCATTTTACTGTCACAACAGTTCAAAGTTTTAAGGTCACTTCCTGTTCTCATTCCATTTGGACTTCCTGGTCATAGACTATTAAGTCTGCATTATGTCTTCATGTCATTAAGATAGTATCCTAGTCGAGCGTGTTCTGAGCCATGTTTTTCTGATTTGTCTTGCCTGTGGTTCGTCCCTTTGCTCTTTGTTGTTTGAGCACTTTTTTTGGACTGCACCTGTTTGCTCTGAAGTACTGTCAGCCCATTGTGTATGACCTTTTGCCCATTTTTTAATACATTATTGGATTGTGCTTAAAGATAATACGTTGAATGTAGATCCTCATAGATTTTCGGATTCTGCTTCATTACAGAAGCATATTATATATATATATATATATATATATATATATATATATATATATATATATATATATATATATATATATATATATATATATATATATATATATATATATATATACACACACACACACACACACATACATATACATACCACAGAAATAATGACTATGCTGGGCCCCAGAGCTACGTTGCACACAAACACATACATATTATATAAAGATATAAAGTACATATTCAACTGCTGCCTCAATGCAAAGTAAACCTGTTTCAGCCTTGACAGAGACCAGTCTTTACCCCCATGTGCCCGTGCTCGCTTATTGGATATTATTCAGTAAGCTGAGCTGTATTCATTGCCTGTTCATTGATTCTGGCATTGAATTGAAAAGAAGTTACAACTGCTTTGTTCAGTTTTACAGTAAAACAAGCGCCATGGAAAACTGTAAAGAATTCCTATCTCATATATATATATATATATATATATATATATATATATATATATATATATATATATATATATATATATATATATATATGCACACGCAGTTGCGGTTGGAAGTTTACATACGCCTTGCAGCATCTGGAAAATCTTAATACTTTTATCAAAATAAGAGGATCATAAAAACCCCATGTTGTTATTTATTTAGTCTTGCCCTGAATAAACTATTTCACATAACAGATGTGTACATATAGTCCACAAGACACAATAATAACTGAATTTACACACATGAACCAGTTCAAAAGTTTACACACCCTTGATTATTAATCCCGTGTGTCGTTACCTGGATGATCAGCGACTGTGTTTATGTTTTGTGAGAGTTCTTCACGAGTCCCTTGTTCGTCCTGAGCAGTTAAACCGCCCCACTGTTCTTCAGAAAAATCCTCCAGGTCCTCCACTCTCTTTACTTTTCCAGCATCTTCTGCATATTTGACCCCTTTCCGACAGCGACTATATGATGTTCAGATCCGTCTTTTCACACTGAGGACGACCGAGGGACTCGTACACGACTATTACATAAGGTGTAAACATTCACTGATGCTCAAGGAGGCGACACGATACATTAAGAGCCGGGGGGTGTAAACTTTTGAACAGGATGGGGATCGGTGTAAATTGTAGATCTTTTTTTTTTTTTCTTCATTTAGTACTACTCTTCAGAAGATAAGGAATTTACATGCCTCCCAGAAAACAAAATAACATGTTACACCGATCATCCTGTTCAAAAGTTTACACCCCCCCGCCTCTTAACGTATCGTGTCGCCTTCTTGAGCATCAGTGAATGTTTACACCTTATGTAATAGTCGTGTACGAGTCCCTCGGTCGTCCTCAGTGTGAAAAGACGGATCTCGACATCATATAGCCGCTGTCGGAAAGGGGTCAAATATGCAGAAGATGCTGGAAAAGCTAAGAGTGTGCAGGACCTGGAGGATATAGAATAGACCTCCTAGGTGTGTGAAAGCTGTAATGTTGCTTTCCTCTGACTTTGCGTTAATAATTACAAATGCCCAGTGACCATGAAGTAGAAAGGGTTATTAGAAACATTGTAACTGTTTATGTATGCACTAAAGAAATGGTAATGCATAATGTGAATTATTGCCCCAGAAAGCAGACATTATTAGCATTATTGTGCATATAATGACACTATAGGAAACGTGCATGAAATAGACTGAAACGCTTTCAATGGAAACCGAATCTAAAGACAGACTAGAAATGCTATAGGAATAGGTACAGCTGGAGCCAGTTGTAGTGGCAAACAGAAGCGTCCCAGAGATGCAAACGGTTGTTTGCAGCTCGCCTTATCGAGAGTACAGTGAATCCCTGCTTGCTGCAGAGCTTCTGCATGGCTTTCTTGTTCACTGTGAAGAGCATCATTGTGTTGCAGCCATGTCTAACTGCTAAATCCCCCCATTGATGGATGCATATAGACCCGTCAGTCACAATGGGCACATTGTCAAGAACCGAGCTGACTTCTGAACCCAGGATAGAACATGGCTGAAACCAACAAACTGGCCACTGTAAAAATTTCTGAGCACGCATTTCACTCTTACTCAACTCTGAAATCACAGACTCTGCATCAAGCAACTCACAATTAGGCATCATTATGTTATGTTCTATTTCCACAAAATTGGGTGCAGATGGCACGCTTTGAGCTTCGACACCTTAGACGAATCCCCAGAAAGGGATATGTTCTCAAAAGACCTTTGTTTCAGACAAGGAATAATCACTGTGGTTGCTTATTTTGCTTTTCCTTTTTGTATTTAGGTGTTCACAACGATATTCCGACAGCTAGGAATAAGATGAGTCTAGACTTGCAGTTGAAAGGATCTATAGCTATATAGAGTAGCAATATAATGCATTCACAGAAGCATGTATATATTTACAAGGTGCAGAAAATTGCAGCAAAAATACCACAGATGTTAATTTTGCCTGCATGTCATCTTTTTGCATCTATAATTACATTTAATGACTCGTGCCACGTCCGAACTGTATTAATTCGGAGTGATTACATACTCACGAATCAATCATGTTTTGGCATACAAATGAATATACAGAAAAACCCCTTCAGAAAAACCCTGGACCCTTTTCGACTCTAGACTTGGATTGTATTCTGCTTCAGAGTGAATAAATGCGTCACTTTCCTGTGAATTTGGAGACCTCTGCTGGCAGAACTTTGTATCAACACTGCATTCGAACTTGTCACATAGAAAGAGAAGCACATTTTGGGGTTTAACACCATCATTTAATCTGATTAGTTACAAAACAAAGAAAATCAACAGCTGCATTAGTTATCGTTTTACAGTAGCTAAATCACCTGCAATAAAGGTTTAATCTGAGTCTAGATCACAAACCTTTGTTGTTGGTGCTCAGTTACATTAATCTGGGGTCCTCTGGTAAACTTGAGCATGAAAATGATTGATTTATTTCCCCCCATATAAATACGATTGAATTGCAACAAAAACTTACTGAAACGTCCAGAGAAGTGAACTTTGACACGTAGAAATCTCAGAACTGAAGCAGGGGAACTCTATCAACAGAGCTGAGACGAAATGTGACCCATCATAATACAACCACAGCTTCTGCAACACCAATCAGAACATCAGTTTACGTTTTTTTTTTTTTTGTTATTATTATTTTTTTTTTTTTTACAAGCCCAGTTCAAAATACAAAAATAATGCTTTCTTTTAGATTACATTTTGGTAACATTTCAGGATAGAAACAGCAATGGCA
Organism: Ictalurus punctatus; assembly: GCF_001660625.3. Lineage (NCBI taxonomy): Eukaryota > Metazoa > Chordata > Actinopteri > Siluriformes > Ictaluridae > Ictalurus > Ictalurus punctatus. The sequence continues at coordinate 2,770,874 of NC_030430.2, read as the reverse complement.
TGAGACGAAAATACTAGTGACTTGACAGCACGTAAACTCACCACCGTTAAATATGTAGGTTGACCCACAGAAAACAAAAGAACCAACACAGATTTACTGGAAATTTTATCGTCACAAATCTCCATGATCTTGTTCAACAGTTATGGTAACTCAACATCCACAAGGTCAACAGTTAGTAACGTTACAAAACATATTTCTGTCCTTTTCATGACTTTTCTTTTCTGTTGCATCCTGCAGTCTTTATGAACATTACACAACAACTTCCATTTGGGGAAAGATACATAAATTTTTTTATTTTAAACCAAAATCTTACTGTGCGCCGAACTAATAATCCTCCAATGGGAAAAACATTTTTAAACAACATGACTGACTCACAAGGTGCTGGTCATTTTTCTGTCTACACAGGTTCTTGAATGTTTGAGAAGTTTTAGAATCTTCTATATATCTGCATAAATATACCATCACGAGTCCTAAAAGTAGACAAAGAGAACCCAATTAAACAAATGAGACAAAAATATTATACTCGGTCATTTATTTATTGAGGAAAATGATCTGATATTACACATCTGTGAGAGGTAAAAGTATGTGAACCTCTAGGATTAGCAGTTAATTTAAAGGTGAAGCTAAAGTCAGGTGATTTCAACCAATGGGATGATAATCAGGTGTGAGTGAGCGCCCTGTTCTAATTAAAGAACATCTATCAAAATCTGATCTTCACAACACTTGTTGTGGAAGTGTGTCATGGCACGAACAAAGGAGATTTCTGAGGACCTCAGAAAAAGAGCTGTTGATGCTCAATAGGCTGGAAAAGTTTACAAAACCATCTCTAAAGAGTTTGGACTCCACCAATCCACAGTCAGACAGATTGTGTACAAATGGAGGAAATGCAAGACCATTGTTACCTTCCTCAGGAGTGGAGACCAACAAAGATCACTCCAAGTGCAGGACGTGTAATATTCTGTGAGGGCACAAAGGAACCAGGGTAACTTCTAAGTAGCTGAAGGTCTCGCTCACATTGGCTAATGTTAATGTTCATGAGTCCAGCATCAGGAGAACACTGGACAACAATGGTGTGCATGGCAGGGGTGCAAGGAGAAAGCCACTGCTCTCCAAAAAGAACATCGCTGCCCATCTGCAGTTTGCTAAAGATCACGTGGACAAGGCGGAAGGCTATTGGAAAGATGTTTTGTGGAGAGATGAGACCAAAATGGAACTTTGGGTTTAAATTGGAAGTGCTATATTTTGAGAAAGAAAAACACAGCATTCCAGCATAAGAACCTTATCCCATCTGTAATCCCATGCTGGTGGTAGTATCATGGTTTGGGCCAGTTTTACAGCGTCTGGGTCAGGACGACTCGCCATCATTGATGAAGCAATGAATTCTGAAGTATTCCAGCGAATACTAACGGAAAATGTCAGGACATCAGTCCATGAACTTAATCTGAAGAGAAAGTGGGTCATGCAGCAAGACAACGACCCCAAGCACACAAGTCGAAGCACAGGGAGAACATGCAAACTTTACACATGCCGGGTGGAGGCAGGAATCAAACCCCACACCCTGGAGGTCCGAGTCAAAGTTGCTAACCACTAAGCCACCAAGCCTCCACAGATGTAATATTTGATCATTTATAATAAAATAATAATATCAAGTATAATATTTTTGTCTCATTTGTTTAATCGGGTTCTCTTTATCTACAGTTAGGACTGGTGTGGAAATCTGATGACGTTTTAGGTCATATTTGTGCGGAAATATAGAAAAGGGTCGACAAACTTTCGAGCACCACCCTAAGTTTAAAAGCAAAAAGTATTTAACTTTATATTAGTTACTGTTTAAGGCTGTCCTTAAAATCTCAGAAAGGAAACATACGGTCAGGTGCAAATCTTCTGTTCTTGGTAGCTTCACATACATCACTCGTTAAAATATAACGTGAGAGCAAATGAAATTAAGTTTGATGAGGAATACACTGTACATCAGTTTATAGTTTCTCTCAAGTGGTTAAATCTGATAAACAGTGCTCACTGATGAGCTCAGAGGGATGTCGGTAACTGTGCAAAACACACTAGCACAAGACTGGACAGAACTCGCTTCAGTTGCAGCATCCTGAAACCATCCTTACTAAAACGACCTGAAGAGAAGAGTCTGTTGATGAGAGATAGGAAATACTGCAATCACAGCTGCTTTAAATTTCTACTGAAATGGACAATCTGGAGAGCTTCTCCAGCATCCATTGCGGAACACTTGATTGAAATCAATTTTGACTATTCAATCTGATTGTTCATGTTATTACCGAAATCCCTTAACTAACCGAAATGTTATTAATACAAATATCAATCGGTGCAAAATAGAGGAAACATGAAGAACATGCCGTGCATTAGATCGTAAAACAGTGTTCAAGTTGGTCACATGGCTGAAGCCATGGCTCCGAGGTAAATGTCTTCATGCTCTGTTGTGAAACATGCGATTGCTCTCACTGCTTATTAAGACGTCTTGTGCTCTACTCTCTTAAAATGGCAACTTTCTGATTAGTATCCGTCTCAAAAAATATCTCGTTAGGCTATACAGACACACGTTACGATGATGCAGAAGGATGAATTCAAATCTTGGTTACTAATTGCACTTTAAAAAAAAAAAAAAAAAAAAAATTTTTCAAATAGTCCTTTTACTAGAATTGTTGTTAAGTTAAAAAAAAAAAAGAAAAAGAAAAAAAGAAGATAACCTAATGTCCAAAAGTTCCTTAATTTATTATTATTATTTTTTTAAATATATGTGCACACCCAGAAGAATTCATGTTTGGCTTTCACATTCTCAAAGTGGGAATATTTCCTCTCCTGGCTCATCCTTTCGTACTGCTGTCCTAATGGAGAAGAAGTATCACGCATTTGTGGAGGAGGAGGAGCAAGGGTAGACTGAGGTTGTGGAGGTGGAGGCGGTTGTGGTTGGTGGGGCTGGCATGGATGTAGAAGTAGTAGAGTGGGCGGTCAGAGAGGTGGGTACACTAGAGACTGGTATGCTGGGCTGGCCATACTGAAGCGGCTGAAAGGACTGGAGGCTCTGCTGTGATACAGGAGGGATGGAGGGCTGAGTGCAGGCTGGAGGGGCGTGGCCTCCTGTGTTGCTGTTGCTGGCTGATACGTGAGCAGTCCTGGGGTTTAGGGAAGTCGTAGGGAACCACGCTGCAGGTGAAGCCTGACGACAGACGTTAACAAAATATATCAATATCATAATATTTTAAATACAAGGCACAGAAGTAAAGACTATAAGCATTGTACGTCATTCCCTGAAATACAGCTACTACTCAAAAAGGCTTACAATCAGCCTTTTCTACATCAAGGAACAGGGTTTAGTAAAAGGATTAGGAAATATGTGTCTAAGACTTACGATAAGGTGCATTAGGTAAGATTAGTATTTTTTTTTTTTTTCAGGATTAAGTCTCTAACAGTTAGTTGGGTAATACCATGACAGTCAGTTGTTGTTTTTTTTTTAAAATCATGCTCCACATATCTTCCAGGTTATTTCTACAAATAAGGAATGATTTAAAAAACAGACTACCGCACCTTCAAACTGCCCCAGTTAAAAGCAGAGAATTTGAATGGACACTTTATTATATGTCTAAAATGCAGGAAAACTCGAACAGAACTCGAAGTTTATTCGGACAGTGCGAATGAAAAAGTCCTGTATTCAGAGAGGAGTTACCGGCGGAAAAGTGATCGCCTGAAAAATCCCCAAAAGGAGTATTTGGAGCTTTTTTCGTTTCTCCCCTTCCCGCCGGTAAGCCGGTTTGCTTTATAGGAAGGAAAGTCGTTCAGCTGATCCAATGACGTCATGGGAATTCCCTTGATGGTTGGCTGGCGAACTCTCGCGAGAGTAATCGGGAACACAATCACATATCCGGGCAATACAACCATAGGGAAAATAATTCTACAAATCACAGCTGAATTATATTGGTAATTTAGACAATAAACAGCTTGATTAATATTCCCCTTTATGTGGCCACGCTACATAGATTCCCCCCTCCACAGATTTACCACATTAAATACATCGGTTCTAGGTGGGTTGCTCCAACACACAGTGTAATTTATTGGCCCCGTCTTACTTTTTATTTCAGCTGGCCCCTCCCACTTGGGTGCCAGCTTGCCCGAGAACTTGCTAGAGGAACTGGAGAGAGGATGGGTTTTAATCTAAACCAGGTTACCCGTTTGAAACTGCGCATTTTTTCTACTGCAATTGTAGTACCTAGCTTGTTTGGCTTGGCTCATCCTCATCTTTACCTCCTCCGCCATGATGTTTTGTCGTTCCATCAAGGATTATGCAGCTCGACCGGTTGCAGGGGCTCACTGGATTAGACTTTTTTTTTTTTTTTTTGTATAATACACTTTGGGTTTTGGAAGAGTTTATGGTAGAAAGGTTTTACTTTCGTGTACATATCAAATAAAAGCTTAAAAAGGGGGGTAAAGCCCGTATTTTACTTGTGTATCCTCCGTACAACGTTACAACGTTTGAGCTGTAAGTGTAGCAGCTGAATGCTTGGTCAGCTTATCCTTCAAAGTGTGGGTACATTTTACAGGAGGGCACAATGAGTTAATACAAACATTGGCACGATTTTATTAATTAACTCCCAAAATTGAATGAAAAGTATTAGACAAAATTTTGTTCGCACACGACAATTTATTTATTATATAATACACAAAAATGTGATTATTTATGCAGCAATATATCATTAATCTACTATCATTATATTAGTTTTCACTTGCGTTTGCTACATCCTATTACATTTGACTGCTGCTTATCTGCATTTTCAATCCCTGATTTTTTTCTTTTCCCCCCCTGTGTAAATACTGACATAACATCACTAACTCTGAATCTGACCTGCTAAGTGTAATATTTTAAAAAGCTATATTTTATGTTTTAAAAGCAGGAAGCGGTTAAACTGGGGAAAAAAAACCCAACGTAGACTACAGAAATATAAAAAGAATAGAGATCCATAACAAATAGTATTGCTACTGTGTATAACGGCTAGTACTGCTATTATACACTGACAGATCATATAGTTGCATTTGGGTCGATGCATTACCTCAGTGAGCTGGTTCCAGCCACCTAAATCCTGCGCTTGCTGAATCTGCTTGAGCTGATTGAGCGAAGGCTTGGAGATGGCAGGTTCAATGGCCTCCTTTGTCCAATCATCTACAAGTTTGTGGAGTTTGTCTGTGAAGGTGGTGTCTTTATTGGATACACCTTGGGCTGAGGGATTGTAGACAGACATTGCATCATCATGGCATTGCTAAGATATACTAAAGCACTAGCGGTTGCATAGATAATCGACTGAATCACTAAATCACTGCTGTGGTGAGATGTCAACTAGTTTTTTTATTTTTTTATTTATTTATTTTTTTTTTTACATATTTGGACAAGCAAACATTTGATCCTCTTTGAAACAGTACTCTTAATGAAGCTGATACACTATCAAATTGACATTTTGTAGTAATTTTCACAATTTAAAAAAATCAACAGAAAACAGATCAGTCACAGATCATGGAAAAAGTAAGTACACCCCTACAATGATCACAACTTCAGATCCATAAAATTAGAATCAGGTGTTCAAGATTGGGTGCTGGTGATAAGAACCTGCATAGATAATGCAGGTGGAACCGGTCTTATTTACACCCCTCTCATCTCTCATATCTAGTGTCTGGTGTTCCCTTTGCTATTGAGGTGTGTGGTGTCATCATGACAAGATCTACAGAGTTCTCCGAGGCCTTCACAAAAAAGGTTGTGGATGCCTACGGGTCTGGCAAGGGATTTAAAAAGATCTCCAAATTATTTGAAATGCATCATTCTACTGTAAGGAGAATCATCTACAAATGGCACAGATTTCAAACGACCGTCTCAGCGAATTCAGCCCAAGAGCAGACCAACTGATGCAAAAAGAAGTCTCCCAGAACCACAAAATTTAAATCACAGGATCCGCTAAAAAGTCTCGCAACTTTTTTGCATGCTTCTACAGCACAAATTTGACCTGCATGGGAGGTGCGACAAGAAAAAGCCACTGCAAGACTACAGTTTACCAATCAGCATATGGGCAAAGACCAGGCCTTTTTGGAATAATGTGCTCTGGACTGACAAGTCAAAGATAGAGTTGTTTGTCCACAGTAACAGCAGACATGTTTGGCACAGACCAAAGACAGATTTTTAGGAGAAACACCTCAAACCAGCTGTGAAGCACAGTGGTGGAAGTGTTATGGTTTGGGGTTGCTTCGCTGCCTCAGGGACTGGAGAGCTTGCATTCGTTGATTCAACTCTGAATTTTGCATCATATCAAAGACTGCTTGAAGATAATGTGAGGACGTCTGTCTGAAAGTTGAAGTTGAACCAAAAGTGGATCATTTAACAGGATAATGCCAACAGAAAAGCCAACAATTTCCATGGGGTGTACTTATTTTTTCACATGACAGTATGGTGAAAAAAAACAGCTAAATGTACTTAAGTAATGTTATGTTAGTCTAAACTAAATTCAAACTAGATGAAGCCAATTCTAGAGTCAACTGCACAAGACTACACTGGGAAAAGTGTTTAAAAAAAAAAATGATTACAACACCAATTCCAAAAAAGTTGGGACGTTGTGTAAAATGCTGGAGGTTAATTGGGAACAGGTCAGTAACATGACTGGGTATAAAAGGAGTATCTTAGAGAGGCAGAGTCTTTCAGAAGTAAAGATGGGCAGAGGTTCGCAAATTTGCACAAAACTGCGTCTACAATTTGTGGAACAATTTCAGAATAATGTTCCTCAACGTAAAATTGCGATGACGATGAATATCTCATCATCTACAGGACATAATATCATCAAAAGATTCTGAGAATCGGGAGAAACCTCTGTGCACAAGAGACAAGGGTGAAAATCAATATTGCATGAGCGTGATCTTCGGATCCTCAGGCGGCACTGCATTAAAGACAGGCCTGATTCTGTAATGGAAATCACTGCATGGGCTCAGAAACTCCTCCAGAACTCAGAACGTGCCATCCACAAATACTGGATAAGGCTTTATCATGCAAAGAAGAAGCCATATGTGAACATGATCCAGAAACGCCACCGTCTTCTCTGGGCCAAAGCTCATTTAAAATGGACCGAGGCAAAGTGGAAAACTGTTCTGTGGTCAGATGAATTGGAATTTGAAATTCTTTTTGGAAACCATGGACACCGCATCCTCTAAACTGAAGAGGACTAAAGAGGAGAGGGACCAGTCGGCTTTTTATCAGCGCTCAGTTCAAAAGCCTGCATGTCTAATGGTATGGAGGTGCATTAGTGCCTATGGAATGGGCAGCTTGCATATCTGGAAATACACCATCAATGCTGAAAAGTATACACAGATTTTAGAGTAACATCTGCTTCCATCCAGATTCCATCCCATCTTCACTTCTGAGAGACTCTGCCTACCTAAAATACTCTTTTAATACCCAATCATGTTACTGACCTGCTGCCAATTAACCTCATTACTAAATGTTCCTCCAGCTGTTTATTTTTAGTAACACTTACCTTTCCGGCCTTTAGTTGCCCCGTCCCAACTTTTTTGAGATGTGTTGCGGCCATCAAATTCACCTTATTTTTCCCTTAAAATGGTTCATTTCCTCAGTTTAAACATTTGATAAGTTTTCTATGTTCTATTGTGAATATCATATGGGTTTGAGATTTGCAAATCATTGCATTCTGTTTTTGTTTACAGTTTACCCAGCGTCCCAACTTTTTTGGGGTTATATTATTGATGTTTTTTAAATTGTTTTCTTTACTTTAACGAACCATTAACCACAACATGTGGAGAGGCATACACAGAATCGCTCATGGAGGAGTTCCTTCAGTGGTTATTTTGTTGTCTTGTAATGCTGAATCAAATTGAAATAAAATCCATGCTCTGTGACAATGAACTCTAGTTGGCTATTTTTGTAAATGATTGATCAACTAGTAAAAAATAGCAGTCGTGCTACCTCTACTAAGCACTGAGCTAAGAATCCTTTTAGGGTTACACTGATTTCTGTTTGTTTCATACCTGTCTTAGAAGTCAGTGAAGCTGTTTTTTCAGGTTTGCAGTAAGACTGTAGTCTGTTTGGCTCTTCACTGGAGTAACTGCTGGATTGCTGGAGAGAACCTGAGAGTTTATACACATTTTAGGTTAATCGGGGCATATACCTCACTTAAACGTTCTAAAAAAAACTCAAGTAGTCGATATACTTCTCAAAAGAATTCCTTTATCCAACAAACTGCTTATGAATTTTCTCCACCTAAGTGGGATTATTTTAAGCCTGTGTGCTGCTCATGAACCATTTCCTTTCAAAAAGAGAGGGTCAGCACCTTGGTGTGTCACTCCGTTGTTGTCAGTGTGGGAATGAGGACGAGGCCGGGGTTTGGGTTTGGAGGGACGGGGTCTGCGGGGAGAAATGGCCAGTGATGTTGCAGGGGTCGAAGGGGGCTGAAAGCAATCTTTCAGACTGCGCAGTTGCCTGTAGAGCTCCTGTAGTTCTTGCTTCTGCTGTGCCTGTAGTGACACCACCTCCTTGATATGTCTGTGGAAGGGTGAGAGAATCAAGAAAAGAGAAAGGGCAGAGGTGAAAAAAAGAAAGCAATATATAATATTGTTATGAATATATTAAGTATTAAGATCTATGGATTCATGTACATGAATAATTTTATATTATATATATATATATATATATATATATATATATATATATATATATATATATATATATATATATATATATATATATATATATATATATATATATTCATTTCTATGTCTGTAATTGTTGTGCATAATCGACTTGAGTTCTAGTTTAATCTGGAAATGTGACGTCTGTATATGGATATGTTTTAATTCCTGCTTTACTTTTCTCTTAGTTTCTGCAGTTCCCTCCTCAGGTCCTCGTCCTCCACCTCACTCTCATCATCACTGCTTCCTGTTGGAGAGTGTGTGTGGCTACGTGGTGGATGGTGGTAGCCCACTGGGATTGCTCTTTCTTCCTTTTCTCCCTCCTTCGCTTTCGCCTTCCTCCGATCTTTCTCCAGGTCTGGAGAGACAGGCGAGCTGTCGGTGAGCTGCTCCTCTTTCTCCTCTGCCTTCATGATGGAAAAGCGGCCCACAGTCTTGGGAACATTTCTATGGTTCGGCGCTACCTCTGCTGTGGGCGTTGGGTCCTCGGGCTGGGTGACTGGGGTCACCTGGATGAAAAAGAACAAACATCCTGCACTTTTTCTGCCAACTGAAAGGTTAAACATGTCATTTTTACAGTTCACAGTATTTTAATCCTGTATAAGTCTACATTTGGGCTGCCTTTGTGCAATTTACTTGGGAGGTCTAAAAGGTCTAAATTGGAGGTCTAAAAGCTTTGAAAATCCAATAACACTGCTCATGAATACCGATAATAGAACATGCACTTTCTGATGTTTCTTTAGGTGAGCTCCAAGATGGAGTCAGTGTCTGCAGTAATGATAAAACTCCAATTTTCTGATAGCATGACTGAGGGATCTTAGTATGGGATCCACTTTCCTATGCAGTCTTCAGAAGCTCTTATTTAAATTACAATTCAAACCTTCCAAACTCCTGGACATCCATAATTCAGGGCCTGACCTGGCTGCATAATTTGGGCACACTTACAATCAACACAAGGTGAGCGCAAAGTGGGATCCGGTCAGTAAAATCTTACAAAATACAAGGCATGATCCAACACAAGAGCCTCCAAGAATCACTGGGACAGATGTTGAGTTATTATAGAGTTGCCCAAGAAAAGTTTTGCCCATGACATGAACAGGTGTTTGGATTTCCTAAATCCCTCAGTCCTGTCCATGTAGATGCACTCGAGTTGGGCCTTGTCTCATACATTTTTAAGACAGGCTTACCCAAGAAAGATTTTGCCCAAGATACAAACAGCTGATCAGCCTTCATAAACCCAATCGTCCTGTCTCCGTAGATGCACAATATGTATACTGGCTATAGCATATGCAGACACTGCTGCTCCTCTGAAGCAAATGGTAGAGGATGCATGCTAGCACAGCACAGGCTATTCAAAAACCCTGGGAATAAAAACTGGGCTAAGTTTTAGCAGTAACCCTGGTAGAAACCGAGTGCATGCTGGGTGAACCAAAAGCATGTGAATGTCACTTTTGCTGAGGCCACTGTCAGTAACAGCAATGATTTTAGCGGCAGTATTCTGAAATCTCCTTCCCAGAGGGGTTCAAAAGGTGGGCATATTTTGGACACAGGATGGGGACAAGAAGACTCTATTCATAAAGTGGCATACTAGGGGGTGGACCCACTGTCCAATCACTGAAACCCACATGGCAAACAGAGACTGTGGCCAAATACACCTTCATTGTGGAGACTTGATGAGGCCATGGCATTCTGAATCTCAGTATAATGTCTCCACTGAGACAACAGATCTCTCAACAGGCAGAGGGGCCAAAACTACCTGCACAGCTTCTGTGGAAAATTAGCATGAGTGATAGACATCCGTTCCTCTCCCTGGTCAAAGTCTGAGAGATGACATCAAGTGGTGGGAATACGTACAGAAGAACTCCTGCTCATGGGGGGAGCTAGTGCATCCACCCTCATTGGTCCATCCTGATTCTTTTTTAAGGGAAATCCTTTGGTGGCCTTCCCAAAGTGAACCCATATCGGATATACCACCTTTCTGTGCTGTTTTCATGTCATGTAATAGGTACCGCTCCATGATGACAGGCCTGACTTAGAATCCCAGGCATGTAAGTCACTTTCAATGACAGGAAGTTCACTCTGCCCCACACTGTCGGACTGTGTGCCAGAATGTACAAACGATGGGACCGATTTCCCCCTTAGTGGTTAAAATAGGCCACCACTTTTAGTATTCTTCATCTGAATAAGAACATAATGCAGCCACAAGAAGGGGAAGCTATTTTAGGGCCAGTAAAACCACCGGACGTTTTAAATAATTTATATAGTTGGACCACAGGTGTGAGTCCCATACTCCATTTACTTTCATGCCCTCATGAGTGTCTCCACAACCCCAAGAGACACATCTGATTTGACAACCTTCCTGCATAGTATGGTGTCCATCAAAAAAGCCTGCCAGTCTCCAAGGATGCTGTGCCAACATACAATTGATAGAAAACTGGTCTAATCGGAGGGAGGCCACAATCATGAAACTTCATGTACAAGCAACTAAACTTGAAGTCTGAAGGACCTGCCCTTAACGTTTAAAAAAAAAAAAAAAAAAAAAAAAACTATGTTCCCCCGAATTGGGGCTTTGATAGTCCCCTGTCCATTGTTTGCAAAACCCACTGTGATGCCATGCCAATGCCCCATACCTCTCTCCTTTTGTGAGGCACTACACAGACGACAGTGGTCAGAGGTGAGCACCATCTGTTGGCTCATGTGTGAACAGCACCTTTACATGCCTGACAAAAAAGGTCTCAGTGCAAACCTGTTATCTGGCCAATAGCATAATTTATCGTATTTGTAATGTTTTCCAAATGTTGTAAACACTGTGTAAACTGAGTAACAGCGCCTTCAGCGCTTCATCAAGACGCGTTAGGGGGAACACATTTCTTACAAAACACTGGTGTGCGCTTGTGCTGAGACTTAAAGGTGGCTCGAAGAGATCATCGATCTCAGAACAGACTCCCTTTCTCTTTGCAGGGTTGTGTTCCAGTGTGGTGTTCCACACACCATTCCAGACTCAGGAACGGAGAGTGTTGTGGGGAAGGCCAGACCCACAACCGGATGATTTCCTCTTTGCTCTCTGGGAAGCTAGGCAAAAGCTGTCTAGCAGCACACATTCTGCAGATCCATGCTGAGTGTTTGATTCACAGAGATTCAGACTCATCCTCTGCTTCCATGGAAATTCACGCCATAACTACGAGGCCCTCGCTGAACACGTCCTTGTGCTGATCTCCCCAGGGTGTGCTGGCTGTAGTCTCTAAACCTCCGCACCCATTTCCAAACAACCTGGCATCCCCAACGATAAACCTTAGTCGGACAAATTAATTTATCCTTGTATGAGGCTAATCAGGGATAGATACTTCCCAACTCTGGCAAGGCCAGTGCAGTCTGGACATGTTGCAGCCCAAAGCAGTGATCTGCAGTGAGTGTCCATGCCTGAAATCTTGCTGTCATATGGGCACACTCGAAAGAAAGGCTTCTCTATTAGGTAGTTTGGGGACTAGCAACTGAGGTTAAGAGCTTGTTGAAAACTGGCTAGGTTGAAGCAGCTTCTGTGGAAAGAGGCTTGGCATTACCCAGGTAGGTTAGTGACTTGTGGTCAAGTTGTTGGGTCAAACTGTGGACTGTTTAGCTAAGCCCCCAAAGTGGATATGTCAAGCTAGATCATTCTGAGATGAGATGAGGTATTTGAATGACATGGAGATGGTGAACTGGCCCTTTAGTAAAGCTGAGGAGCATATGCATACATCATGAATGTCAGCCAACGAGATTTGGCGTACTGAAATAAGAGCTTATCAGTACCAAGTGTATCCTGCAGTGAGATACCAAAACAAAGGCTTAAAAGACAACTTGTTATTTCTCTCTGGCAAACCAATAAAAATGGAAAGGAGTTGGCTTAATGTGACTATTGTGGCTCTCAGTTGTGTGTAAATTAACGAGCAGAGAGTTTGCACCTGGAAACGTCCTCTGTGCAAACATGGCTGGGAATTTGTGGGAGTCTCTCCGTCTTCATTCACTCCCTGACTGCTAGAATTCTCATCTGCCCAGAACAGAAACAGAGAATATGAAAAGATAAGAATAAGACAAACTCTCACAGATGACAGAAAATCAGGAAAACCACAGATCTCTCTCTCTCACACACAAACAAACAAACAAAAGCCACATACAAAACAACTGACCAGGACAAATACATAAAATCCCATAAACAACACAACACACATATACATGTATGTAAATAATTAGGGAATTTTAACACAAACTTTCAGCATGAGACCTGGGAAAAAACACACTACCATGCTTGTCTGAGCTATAAAACGCATTGCTCAGGCATGGCCAACAATATTGCAACCTACATTACATCATTGCATATCTTTTTCAGTGAAAATTACAACCCCAATTCCAAAACAGTTGGGACAGTATGGAAAATGCAAAAACACAAACAACCAACCAACCAAACAAACAAAAAAAAAAACCCCAAAAAGAGTCATTTGAAAATTCAGTTCACCCAGTACTATATTGAAAATACATTATTAACACATTATTTGTTTAATTTACCACTGTGTAACATCACCTTTGAGTGAAGACACCATTGGTTTAGTTTAGTGGAGCAAATGGAGTTTTCCCCCATTCATCCATTATGCATTCCTTCAGCTGCGCAACTGTACAGGGTCTTCGTTGCCTTATTTTACGCTTCATAAATGAACCACACATTCTCAATCGGAGAAAGGTCAGGACTGCAGCAGGCCATGCTCGCACCTGCACTCTCTGCTTACACGACCATGCGCTTGTAATGTGGTTTAGCGTTGTCCTGCTCTGGATGGCAGCATATGTTGCTACAAAATGTGTGTGTAGCATTAATGATGCCCTCACAGGTGTGCAACGTACCCATGCCATTGTCACCGACACACCCACATACCATGACAGACAGTGGCTTTTGGACCTGATGCTGAGAACAGCTTTTCTGCTTTGGCCCGGAGAACACGACGGCTGTTTTGTCCAAAAACTATTTTAAATGTCGACTCGTCGGACCACAAAACACGATTCCACTGTGCTACTGTCCATCTCAGATGAGACCGAGCCCAGAGAAGTCGGCGGAGCTTAGCATCAGCATTTTCCATACTGTCCCACCTTTTTCAGAATTGGGGTTGTACTATATCGTACTTTACATACGGTACATTGCTACATGAATATTGACCTTATACAGTATGTCATGCTGAGAGGGTGCGTTGTGAAGGATAAAATGCTCAAATAGAAATCAGTGTATGAGATTCCTGTTAAGCAGTATGTTATGAACATCAAGAGAACTATGCATCCGTTCTCCTCCCATCCCAGCCACACACACACACACACACACACACACACACACATATAGCAGCTGTAAATAGCACTGGATGTATTGTGTGATGTCTATAAACTGTACAGATCCATAGCATGTTGGCTGTGTGTATATTCCGCATCATACTGATTTATGTCCATGAACTGCCCCTTAATTATTTACTTGACACAGTATCACATATACACACATACATATTCTGAACACATCGTATATGACATATTAATACACGGAGTATTCACAACAGAAAAAGCTCTAATAATGTTTATCCTATATTATATTCATATGTATGTAAGGGACCTGTATACAAAAAAAAAAAAAAAACCAAACAAAAAAAAAAGCCTACCCAGGCAGCAAAGAACAGGATGCTCTGATAATGATTCAAAAATATCAGTAATAAAATACAGGCCTTAAATCATTTTTAGCAAACTACAGACTATGGCTCAGTTGCCATTTTGTTAGGTATAACAATTGTAGCAGTTTATTTGGGACTACTTTTGGAAAAAAAAAAAATCTCTGACTGGATAAAAACAAGTTAAGTAATTAAAAAAAAAAAAAAAAAAGACCTGGTATTGCGTATGGTGCTGGTATGTGGTACGTGCATGGTCAGGTACAGCGGTGTTGATGGGATTTTTAAACACTGCTGGTTAGAGAACAGTCCACCAAAATAAATATAAGCTACAGGAGGATCTGTGGGGACAAGGATCCTTTGGAGACAAAGCTGCAGTCTCTAGCGCTACCAATATGATGGATAATCAAGTCAGGCATAGGTAGGTAGATAAGTTTAATTGAGTGGCCTGTAAGTGTATACAGTGTTTCATACCAGTACCACACAGTGTCAGTATCACTGCTGTGCTGAGAATGGCCAACCACACAAATAATATCTGGTCAGCAGTGGTCTTCTGATGGACAAGGAGACAGGGACTGACACATTGTGCAGATCAGTAAAGGGTCTACTGCCACTAATAGTTGGTGCACTTGCTCAAATTGCCAATGGCTGTATCTAAAGTATACCCAATAACTGGCCACTGAGTGTATAATGTGTACATGCTCTTTTGCTTTAATTGGGGAATCGGTTTATTATAGAATTTAAGGCACCAGCAACTAAGAAACATCAGGGTATGCAAATAAACGCCGTAGCTTGAAAGAGAGGTACAAGGTACAACACAAAGTGTGGGATATTAAATCTGCACATATCTGGCTGAAGACACCTATTTCTACCTGTAAAGGCTCATCACACATAGTGATGCAGGGGGTCATTTTCAGCTATATACCCTCCATAAACACCATCTCCCCTTAAGCGGTTACTTTTAACACAGGTAATATGGGACATACCGTATATATTCATGTCTTCCACAGCTATAGCTAAGGGGGTAGAATAATGCCCCTGTAAAGAGGAAAGAGTAAGCCTCAGATGGGGTCTTTTTAAAAAAAAACAAACAAACAAAAAAAACACAACAACAAATAAATGGGAGATTACATTCAGCCCATTTAGCTGCAGGATGAAATGGCATGGAAAAAGGAATCATCAGTCTTGTACTGTACAGTCCTAGCAGTGTGTTAAAGTTGTGGGGAGGGTACTCTGGAGTGGCCACTGAGAGATGAACTTGGAGATACTGGACTTTGTCTCCTAAGGTGGAGCTCACATAATGCAGTAAGCATCAAATGCCCTTAATGGGTGGTTCCCCTTGCCAAACCTCTTAGAAAGGAGGAGGAAGAGGTGGGACCTTGGCTGGCTTGCTCCTCTCCTAGAGGGAAAAGGATTAATCCATCTGCTGGCTTCGTAACCTCTGCCATGACACCTTATTCCATATCTAATGAGTTTTCTGACAAATGCCACATGACTTTAGAGAGTGGACCACCTGAACTGGCAAAATGCACGTATCAGTTCCTGAGTGGCGCAAAAGAAAAACTTTCACTCTATCGTCAGGAGGTCTGGAGTTCAAATCCGCAGGATGCCACAGCCATGCGTGGCTGGGAGTCCAAGAAAGCAAAATCGGCTATTTTATCTGGGTGGGAGGGATGGTATACGCTCTCTCTCCCCTGTCAATCTCAGCGACACTACCCAATTAACTCACAGACACCCAGGTGTTTGTGAGTTAATGTATGGGCAGAAGAGGGCAGATAGTGCTTTCCTCCGAGTGTGTGCTCTGTGATGCAGCATGGGCAGCAATTTTTTTTAATGGTTGGCATTGAAAAAGAAACACGTGTTAGCCTTCGCTCTCCATGACAGTTGCTGGTGTATGATACAGGAAAGCTGGCTCGTAGGTGGGAAATGGCAGGTGACCAAATTGAGGAGGAAAAAAAAAACCTCATCAAGCTGCATTCCTAGCATCTTCAGACAAATGGACAGGCGTTGTGATCCGTCTCAGGCAGAGAAAAAACAGGGCCCTGTTGCCAATGGACTGGAAGACTAAACCACAAGCTCATACAAGATTTACCATTAGAAAGTTTTAAATGCAGCTAGGAGACTCAATACCACAGTCATGAAAGATTTGCAAAAACTTGGCACAAAAAGTGGGGTAATTAGCTAGCCGCCTTATCGAAACAAAAACAAACACAATGCATTAAAGTGACTAGCTGGCAAGCTGTAAGAGGGGCATATAGCTGATGTGATCCCCTATGTCACCACGTGTTATTGACCTTACAGGCATGTCTTAAACCAGGCACACAAAGGCAAAGTATCCCAAAAGAACCGTGTTAAAGGAAACTGAATTACTGAAAGTGAACCACAGCAAATATAAAAATTTCAATGTAATTATTAATATAATTCTTCTTTACACCACAGAATAGATTAAACAATGCTTGGCTACATAATGGACTTGAATGAAATGCAACTTGTACCACAATGATTTCACTTACTGGGCCAATGATACTTATACTTCTAAAGTTTGCACCTGCTGCAGTTGCGTTAAGGTTTTGCTTAGGTACTGGTTAAGGACAGTGCAAAGCAAAACTTATATGCAGATGTAAACTTTAAAATGTCTGGCCCACCCAGTTCTGATCAGCAAGTGTGCTTAGATGTAGGGCAATAGTGGAACCTGTGAGATGGGTAGCCTTACTGTGCAGGCAAGTGAGGGGCAGGATCAGGTGGGCTGAACTTGGCTTTACTGCAATAGAAAAACTAGGCCAGATGCTCACATTTAGGGCTGGCTCCATCTGGATCTTCTCCCACCTCCTACATTCCCTTCTTTCCTTAACTCCACTGTTCTTACCCCTGGGTAACCCATGCAAACAAATTAAAAGAAGCTACAACATAAATTCAATATACACAAACTTAAAAACTAGCTATTAAAAAACAAAAAAAAACTAAAACTTACTTCTATAAAAGAGGAGTTAGGACCTATAGGCTGGGGAACCACTGCCCTGTACATATTCAAAGACATGATCCAGCTCATGAAGAACTTGACATTTAGCTGAGAAGCCAGATTAGGTGTGTTGGTAGCAGGGTAAATTTGAAAAGGTACAAGGCAGTATCTCCACAGGCTGAAAATCTTTCACATCATCTTTACCATGTCGTGGATATTAAAATAATTTAGTGGTATCAGTGCGACCAGGAACAGCAACAATCACATCACATCCTAGACAGTCATTAGGATTATTAGGATAATTATTAATTATTTTATAAGACAATACCTATCTAGCAAGGTAAGGGGTCAAGAATCATATGCTATGTTATCTACACATTCATTTAACGTCGGAGCCCGCCCACACCCCTCACTCGCTCTCACTTGCACTCTGTACAGACGCTACCTTTCTGGACTCTGGGCTTCTTGAACAAGCTGGTGGAGTGGCGCAGTTTGCACGCCCAGCTTTTGAATTTGCGAGTCCAGGATTTCTTGCTAACAGGATTTCTGATACTAGGACAAGTCAGGTTTAGGCCAAAATATCCACCTCCTGCATTTTGCTGCTGCTGCTGCTGTCCGGCTGCTGGTGAAAGGGACTGCTGGGACAAGGAAGGCTGGAGGACATCTACGGCGGCACTGTCAGAGGGGGAGGGGACAGCCTGGGTATACAGGATGGGCGTAGAAGAGGGAGACATGGTGATGTCAGAAATACAATGTTGGAACGTATACATGCATATAATACAGACTATGATATATATGGGTGGACAACGTGGCTCTATCGTCTACCATTATGTGGTTTTGAAACCCAAATTACAGATGTGGCCAATAAAAATGCGCATCAAAGCAAAAGGGATCTGCGATTTCCTTCAGTATCATACACATGCACAGAAAAAGGCATGGTTTTGCTACAAAACTGTCCAGAGCTTCAGGTTTGAGGCTTAACTGTCATGTCCAAAACTGTCAATCATGTCATCAAACAAAACTCACTTATTGCATGTAAAAATATTAGGGGAAATATCAACTGACCAAAAGAAAAGTCAACTGACACTGTTAAAATGGTAGAACACTATTCCTAAAATAATTTGTGCATAGTTTGGCTCCTTCTCCATTCACTTACATGTGAATGAGTGGGACTAAAAACTGCACTACAACCACATGTATGCTTCACTTTTTCACCCCTGTTATGACATCCACCCATAATATAGTCACTGGTATGAATCAACAAAACAATTACGGCATTTGTTGTTTATATTTAGTTTAACATCAGTTGGCAGCCAAAACCAGGCCAGGCTGTTTATTTATTTATTTTATAATCCAGACCGGACTTACAAGGACTGTAGATTCACTGGGTGGAGATATAGGCCCAGGCACAGTCTCCTGTGGAGGGGAAAGGAGGGAGCAGGGTAGGGAAGTGGAGGAGAAGGATGAGGCAGGTTGGTGCTCTACAGCAGTGGAGGGGGTTGGAGCTCTCTGGGTGACGCAATCTTCTCCTGTTCTCTCCCTTTCTCTGTCTGATGAGGTGGAGGAAGAACGAGAGGTGGTGGAGGAAGTGGTGCAGGAGGAGGAATGTGGAGAAGTGTCTGAAGAGCAGGCCGGAGGAAGTGGGAAGGTGGAGAGTGGCAATGTGTGAGACTCGGATGACTCCTCTCCCCTGGCTGATGTGGCAGCTGTAGCGGAGGAGGAGGTCAGGTCAGGAGTGTGGGTGGAGATGGCTGCCCCGCTGCCACTGTGCTCCTGATAAAGCAGATTCCTTAGCTTTTCATCGAGTGTTTTTATACGGTTGTCAACAAACTCAATTTTTGGGGGGCCCTCACTGTCTGACTCAGCTACTGAAGAAGGCTGGGCGGGAGAAGGGGAGAGCACGTGAGCCAGAGCTGGCAGAGCTGTCTCTGAGAGTGAGAGAGGAGGGAGAGAGGCATCAGACAATGCGTGCAAAGGAGCAGACTGGCTGAAAGTGTCATCTGTGGCAGTGACCTGTCCTGTAGAGAACTCTGATTCCAACTGCTGGATAGAGAGCTGCTTCTGCACAAGCAGGGATGTAGGCTGAAGCACCTGCTCTAGCTTGGGTTGCGTTTCCTCAGGAGGAACCTGATTTGAGATTGAAGACTGAGCCAGTAAGGGTTCGTGTGTTTCTAATTTTTGCTGAGATTGTATGGCCAGCGCTTTAGGGTTCAGCACGGTGTCTTGTTGTTCATACTGCGGCGGCGGAACTGCCTGCTTCTGCACTACACCATGCAGCTGCATCTGATCCAGACTGGCATGTGACTGTAAATGGACACTCTGCTGGCCTAGTGATTCCAGTGGAATTTCCGACTGTCCCTGTTGGTATGGGATTTGCTGTAGAATCGACTGTTGCATTGGATGGAAATGGGATGCTGGATGCTCAGCTTGACAGGGCTGTGCATCTTGCTCTGCAGCTGAAGAAAGTTTGTCATGGGCTATGTACTGGGACACTGTCGCCATTGGCTTAGTCTGTACTGAATAGGCTTCTGTGAGAGATTGAGATTGCAGATTGCCTTGCTGGAGTATCTCAGGTTTCTGCATTGATGGCACTTGGGGTAACTGCTGCAGTTGCTGCACTTGTTCCCCATGATTTAACATGCAAGATGACAGGGTGCTCTGAGCCAAACTACCAGAGTGTGACATTTGATCTTCAGGCATGCTGTGCACTATAGTAGAAGTAGAAGCATCTTCGGACCCAAGGCCAAAATTGGAACCCATGCTCATATCCTTGCTAGATGCCAAGGTATGGACATGATCAGCCACAGGAAAGGCTGTAACATGAATAGAAGAGGTTTGGTTGGGGACTGTGGCTTGAATAGTAGTTGCAAACCCTTTCCCCGAACCTGGCAGCGCAATAGCTGCTTCGTCTTGAATGACTGCATCTCCTGTGGACATGTGAAGTACTGGTGGAAGAGAGCTCGTGGAGTCCAAGGCGGTGGTACCAGGAATAGGGACAGCAGGGCTTGAGTCTTTGACAGACACAGTGGAGGGAGGAACAGAGGACACTGAAAGTGAGGAACATGGAGAAAAATGTAGTCCGGACAGAGAGTCTGACTGCTGTGAATCCTCATGGTCTGAAGCTATGGCAAATGAGGAGAAAAGGTCATAAACAGTATTAAGGCAATTAATATTAAACATATCTTGGCTACAGTAAGTAAAATCTTGGAAGTAAAGCACCAAGCTAAAGCCGGATTTACACTGTATGATATTTGGCCCAATTTTGCTGTTGCAGGTACGATTGTGCATTGCAAAGGATAATCTTTGGTTGGGAGTTCAGATTGGTGGTTTTAGAAAGTATAATGTGACATGCTTTCTGTCAGGCCATTTAGTGCAGAGTTCTGGCAAAATCAGAAAATTTTGCTGAAAATCTCAGTGTGAGACTGTTGCTATGACACTCAAATCCATCAATAGGAGGACGGCATATCATTACACAAAACTCACAGGACAACCACAAACATGGTAATGGCAAAGGCAAAATGTACACAAAGCATATGGGATTTAAAAGAAGAGCGGTTTGGCGAATTGCAGCAGCAGATAGAATATCTCATCACACTTACAGTGGTTCTTGAAAGTGTGTGAACCCTTTAGAAGTTTCTAGATTCCTGCATAAATATGACCTAAAACAGTCCCAAACGTAGACAAAGAGAACCCAGTTAAACAAATGAGACAAAAAAATTATACTTGGTCAATTATTTATCGAGGAAAATGGGCCAATATTATATATCTGTGAGTGGCAATGTATGTGAACCTTTGCTTTCAGTGTCTGGTGTAACCCTCTTGTGCAACAATCATTGCAACTAAACGTTTCTGGTAACTGTTGATCAGTCCTGCACATCGGCTTGTAGGAGTTTCAGCCCGTTCCTCAGTACAGAGCAGCTTCAACTCTGGGATGTTGGTGGGTTTCCTCACATGAACTGCTTGCTTCAGGTTCTTCCACAACATTTCTATTGGATTACGGGTCCAGACCATTCCAAAACATTAACTTTATTCTACTTTAACCGTTCTTTGGTAGAACGACTTGTGTGCTTGGGGTCGATGTCTTGCTGCATGACCCACTTTCTCTTCAGATTAAGTTCATGGACTGATGTCCTGACATTTTCCGTTAGTATTCGCTGGAATACTTCAGAATTCATTGCTTCATCAATGATGGCGAGTCGTCCTGACCCAGACGCTGTAAAACTGGCCCAAACCATGATACTACCACCAGCATGGGATTACAGATGGGATAAGGTTCTTATGCTGGAATGCTGTGTTTTTCTTTCTCAAAATATAGCACTTCCAATTTAAACCCAAAGTTCCATTTTGGTCTCATCTCTCCACAAAACATTTTTCCAATAGCCTTCCGCCTTGTCCACGTGATCTTTAGCAAACTGCAGACGGGCAGCGATGTTCTGTTTGGAGAGCAGTGGCTTTCTCCTTGCACCCCTGCCATGCACACCATTGTTGTCCAGTGTTCTCCTGATGCTGGACTCATGAACATTAACATTAGCCAATGTGAGCGAGGTCTTTGGTTGCTTAGAAGTTACCCTGGTTCCTTTGTGCCGTCACAGAATATTACACGTCCTGCACTTGGAGTGATCTTTGCTGGTCTCCACTCCTGAGGAAGGTAACAATGGTCTTGCATTTCCTCCATTTGTACACAATCTGTCTGACTGTGGATTGGTGGAGTCCAAACTCTTTAGAGATGGTTTTGTAAACTTTTCCAGCCTGATGAGCATCAACAGCTCTTTTTCTGAGGTCCTCAGAAATCTCCTTTGTTCATGCCATGATACACTTCCACCACAAGTGTTGTGAAGATCAGATTTTGATAGATGTTCTTTAATTAGAACAGAGCGCTCACTCACACCTGATTATCATCCCATTGATTGAAATCACCTGACTTTAGCTTCACCTTTAAATTAACTGCTACTCCTAGAGGTTCACATACTTTTACCTCTCAAAGAGATGTAATATCGGATCATTTTCCTCAATAAATAAATGACCAAGTGTAATATTTTTGTCTTATTTGTTTAATTGAGTTCTCTTTGTCTACTTTTAGGACTTCTGATGATGTTTTAGGTCATATTTATGCAGCTATATAGAAAACTCAAAACTTTAAAGCACCATGACAGGACAAAAAGGGACATCACATGGAAAGAAATAGAGGTTTAATTACAGCTTTCAGGTGTGTAGCTAGCTAATTAGTATGCAAATGCTCTGATCATAGAATTTATTTCACTATTATGACAACGTGAAAGTATTTTTATGCTTTCCAGCTACAAACCTGTGATTCGTCACTGTGCACCCAGCATGGCACAATGTAATAACTAACTTTATCTTTTGATCTGACATAAAGAATGTTATCACACAATCTGTTAAAGCATGTCTCAAACAGTGTGACAAGTAATGATTGTAAAAGACCACTGGAATCGCACACTGTAAAACCGGCTTAAGTAAATGTTTGAAATTGTACATGCCAGTTGTAATTCTAATTCTTGCTCTATAAAAATAACTCAAAGCCAGTACAAGAATGAATATTGCTGGTACAGAGTACCTCGCTCAATCTGGCCCTGGCTCTCCCCTGCTGGTGAAGGCGTGGAGGCTTCACGGTTGGACTGAGAGTCACGATGACGAATGGTCTGGTTGATAAAAAATCGCCAGCGACCCACTGGAGAAGACTGAGGCGCAGAGTCTAGTGATGGACAAAACGGCAAATAGGAGCAGCAAAAACAACGCAGCAATTTTTTAAAATTATAACCTGCCACCGAGTGCCAAAGAGGACTTTATGTACCAGCTTATTATTCAGTTTTTCACCTTAAAACATATTATTCAGTAACTACTATATTGTTATAAAAAAAAATTTAACAAAACAAGAAATTATGTAGGGTAAGGAATGAGAGTCTGACCACACCATTGTCTCCATTGTTAATTAAATTAATGTAGGTTAGAAGGTGTAACATTCACCTTATATAAATGAAAGCTTCTCAATACACTCACCTGTTGAACTTGATGGTGTGGTTACATGTAGCTGCTCCATGGATCCAGTCTGAGAGAGAGAGAGAGAGAGAGAGAGAGAGAGAGAGAGAGAGAGAGAGAGAGAGACGGGGAGGAGTTTTGCAGTGAATCTGGAATTTATCCTAAACAAACCTGATTAAATGTAATTGCCTTTCTACATATGGTCCTGTGTAAATAGTTTGGACACTCCTGCTATAGCACTAACTATACTACAAAACATAACTTCTGATGTAAAGTAACAGCTTGGCTGGAAAATACATTGTGTACCTCCTAATAATCCCCATCTCATCACTCTCTCCTCTCCACTAATAGCTGGTGTGTGGTGGGCGTTCTGGCGCACTATAGCTGCCATCGCATCATCCAGGTGGATGCTACACACTAGTGGTGGTTGAGGAGATTCTTCTCTTCCCCCCAACTATGTAAAGCACTTTGAGTGTCTAGAAAAGTGCTATATATATATATATATATATATATATATATATATATATATATATATATATATATATGTGTATGTATGTAACTGTAATATATTTAGTACGAGTGGATTCCATGCATAATAAAGAGCAGCCAGACCTTTGACTGAGTGCTAAGGATCTCCTGGGCTTTCTTCACTATAGCCCTCAAATCCTCTACAAATTTTTCTTTCTCTGATTCAAGGACAAAATCCTCTTCCACCTATGAAAAAAAAAAAGAAAAAGATGACAACACATTTTCATTAGTGAAACATTCCCCCCCCAGCATTTTCTCCCCTAATTTGGACACCTGCCAATTTGTTCCCATCAGCCAACTCTCCCCTATCATATGACAGCTCCTACACAGTGAGAGTGAACATCCTAAACATTCACAGCATCATGCAAGGGCAGCAAAACACACTGAGAGGAACATGCCATCTACCATTTCTACATACATGAGCAACAAATCCCTATGACTGGCTAAATGTTGCCATGACTGACAGGGGAGAGAGTGTTTGCCATCCATCCCACTGTGAGAACCTAGCCAATTTTGCTCCCTTGGCTCCTGACCACAGATGGCCGTGAACCAAGAATGCAAAATTGGCTGGATGGGAAGGAAAGCATACATCTTTTCTGTTGTGCCACTTGGGAGCAGCAGTAAATTTGTTTTGCTTTAAGAAGCAAGGAGACTAATCTTTTTTTTTTTTTTTTTTTTTTTTTTAAAATTTAATGCTCAATAATTAAATTCATGAGTCTGAAATTCTAACCATGTAATCGGCTATATCTTCAGGTGCATCTTCCTCAATATCAAACTTGAACGTGACCATCTTGTTACTGTGAGTTTCGAGCTGGCACTCCACCATGTTGTCTCCAGTGTTTGACACCTAAAAACGCATAAATATTTTTACTTTTGACTTAAATATTTCCTGTCTGCTGTAGCTGTTCAGTTGTGATCGCTTAATATAGGTGCTGCAAGAACCTTACATAACATATGTTTACCTGTAGCATGCTTAGCTGGAAGTGAGCGGTTCTCTCAGGCCGTTGGTAGGAAGATCTCCGCTGAGTCTTTATTTTCTCCAGCTTTTCATTAACCAAGGGTAACGGGGATTCCTCTCTACTGACTAGAGCAGAGCTACGAGCAAAAAGAGACAAAACAAATCAAAACTTCATACCCACAAGTTTAAAAGGAAGGAAGGCAAGTGTCTGAAACATACCCTACTAACGAATGTCGGTTGGCAGATTGGTTTGGGCTCCCCTATTCATTTAGTTGAAGAGACAAACAAACATATATGCAGAAAAAATAACAACAGAAAGAGACAAATCAGCTAAACTGTTGACATAAAATTACATTAAAAAAAAATACAATTACAATAACAAAACAAATGTCTCTATATACAAAGCTTTGAGAAACAGAAGTTTGATTTTGTAAGTATACATTTGATTTTGTAAGTGTTAAGTATTTAGATAAAAACAAATCATATAGTACCAAACAGAAATTATAGTCTAATAAAGTCAATTAATGGGGATTGTTATAAATCTTTGCTGGTACAGGATGCCTTAAAGCACAGCTATATAAAAAAAAAAACGTTATATTGAGAAGGGTGTGCATTTGTACCTGTGCAATGCCCGGCAATGCAGGGTCACAGTCTGCCAGCAAGTTTGGGGGAAGGGCAGTGCCATTAGAACCAGGGAGCTGTGAAGCACTGATAGGAGGAAGGGAAGTCAGAACTATATCGGTTAGCACAGCCTGGCTTAGCTGTGCCTCAGCTGGTACTGGGACTTCTGAAGCAGTGGGGGCAAGCTGGGAGCCTGATAAGTTGGTAGTGATGAGGGAGGTATGAGATGGACTGGAGGGTATCTGGAGGGGCTGCAGGGGAACTTGGGGGTATAGTGGCTGCACAGATGTGCCTGCAGTCTCAGTGTATATATCGGTGTGTGAGTGAGCTTGTGTCTGGCTGTGAGTATGTGCAAGCAAGATTGATTGAGGCTGGTGTTGTGGGGAAGGTGGTAGGCCTACTACAACATGACTGCAATGCGCAGCAGTCTGAATTTGTGTCGGACAGGGTTGCCTTGGTAAGTCATGTGATGGAACCCCAGGGTGCAAAGCAGAGGGGAGAGGAGATGACCACTGATTGAGATCTAGTGCGACAGCAGTTTGCTGGGATGGTGGAGGCTGCTGAACAGATGACAAAATCTGAGCCTGATCCTGCAGCTGTACTGGCTGCTGCTGTACCTGTTGGAATTGCAGTGTTTGCTGTTCATACTGTGGAGCAATTTGAGGTTGCACAAGGGGCATGGGCTGCATGGCAGTCTGAATGGTGATGCCACCTGGCTGTTGCTGTCCCGGCAGAGTAGGCTGTGTCTGTGCTTGGATTTGATTTTGAGCCTGGCCTGTCTGCTGCAAGTATTGCTGTGTGGTAGGTACTGTAGCAGGAACTACAGTACCTGAGGACACAGCAGTGGTACTTGCCACTGTTACTGGAGACATCACCATTTGTCGATACTGCTGTTGTGTACCCTGTGTAAAGTCAACCTGCATTGGCTGAATGGTGTGTTGACTGAGTTGTGAGGCTTGAAAATACTGCATTGTGTGCAAGGCAGAAGGGGCCTGAACTTGAGACTGAATTTGGCTTGATAATTGCGTTGACGCTGGTACTGCAGGAACTTGACAATGGACAGGAGTTCTGGTTTGATGTGGCATGACTTGAGCTTGAAGATTCTGTCCCTGTATAATCATTTGAGCCTGTGCCTCATTTGGGACATATGTCTGGGCCTGTACTAATGGTTGTGCTGAATCCTGCCTCTGCATTGGAGCTGGAAATGCTTGCGGACTCTTCAACTGGATGGAGCTAGGCTGTGCTAGGGATGGAATTTGTGATTGTGTTGCTGAGAGACCTTGGGTCTGTAAAGCTATTTGACCATGGATTTGTGTAATATCACTTTGTTTCTGTTGTATTGGCCCTTGAGTTTGAGGTGCTGACAGAGACGATGCATGTTGGTCCATGTGTACAGGTGTTTGTAACTGACTAGAAATTTGGGAGGTAACCATTTGTGATGCTGACTGAGCAACAATCGTTACCTGTGATTCCACAGCAGAATTTCCATCTTGCTGCCCAGCGATAAAAGTTTGTTGCTGAACAAATTCTTGTTGGTGTTGTTCTACTTTGTGTTGAGTAATACTTTTGTGCGACTGAAGGGGCTGCTGTAGTAACAAGGCTTGCTGCTGCTCATACTGAAGTACAACCTGCTGCTGTGGAACAGTTTCAAGACCTACGGCTTGCTGTTGCCTACTGTGCTGCTGCCCAGGGGCTACTTGTTGGTCTAACTGTTGTTTCTGTTGTAAAAACAAAGCTTGCTGTTGAAGATGCTGTTGATCCTGCTGTTGCTTGAGTAGATTCTGCTGTTGCACAATCTCAAGCGTAACAGCCTGCTGTTGTCCACTGTAATGCTGCACAGGGGCTACATGTTGGTTTGACTGTTGCTGTAAAAGTTGTTGTTGCTTGAGTAGGGCTTGCTGCTGAACAATCTCAAGATTAACAGCTTGCTGTTGTCCGCTGTGATTTTGCCCAAGAGCTACTTGTTGGTTTGACTGTTGTAAGAACAAAGCTTGCTGTTGATGTTGCTGATCCTGTTGCTGACTCAGCAGACCCTGCTGCTTCTGAATAGACTCAAAAGAAACAGTTTGCTGTTGGCCACTGTGATGTTGCCCAAGGGGTACTTGTTGGTTCAACTGTTTTTGCTGTTGCAAAAATACAGCTTGCTGTTGACACTGCTGCTGATCCTGCTGCTGTTGAACAGACTCAAGAGTAACAGCTTGTTGGTCCAAATGTTGCTCTTGTAAAAATAAAGCTTGCTGTTGAAGCTGCTCCTTTTCCTGGTGTCGCTTGGGTAGTGCCTGCTGTGACTCCGTATTTGGTTGTTGGTGTTGTACAAGAGCCTGATGTTGCATTTGTAGTTCTCTCTGCTGTTGTACTAACATTTGCTGCTGTTGGTCAATCTGTGGCTGAAAAGCTTGTTGCTCTGACTGTTGCTGTATTTGTGATTGTGCAAGCTGAGACTGTGAAATGTGCTGCAGTACAGCCTGCTGCTGTTGTAAAGACTGCTGCTGCCATAATAAACCTTGTTGATGATCCATTTGGTGCTGCTTTTGCAAAAGAACTTGTTTTTGCTCTAACTGCTGTTGCTGTTGTAGGAGTTGCACTTGTTGCTGCTGTTGGTGTAAAATAGCATGCTTTTGCAAGAAAGCTTCTTGCTCGATCTGTTGTGGCTGTTGCTCTGTCTGTTGTGGTCTTAGCATGTTCTGTTGTTCTATCTGTGGTTGAGTTTGCTGTAATAAGGACTGCCGGTCAAACTGTTGTTGGTGTAAAAGAATTTGTTGTAGCAACAGACCTTCTTGTTGCTCCAAGGGCTGCT
The DNA here is from genome assembly GCF_001660625.3 of Ictalurus punctatus. Taxonomy (NCBI): domain Eukaryota; kingdom Metazoa; phylum Chordata; class Actinopteri; order Siluriformes; family Ictaluridae; genus Ictalurus; species Ictalurus punctatus. Next base: position 2,742,651 of record NC_030430.2, on the reverse strand, counting down.
GCAATAGTGCCTGTCGCTGCTGCTGCTCACCTGCCTGTTGTAAAATAGCCTGCTGTTGTTGTACTTGCTGCAGCAACTGTGGATTCTGTTGCTCCATCTGCTGCGTCACTGCAGGATTTTGCTGTTGTATTTGAATTTGTATTTCTTGTTGCTCTATCTGTTGTTGTTGCTCTGAATAAATTTTGTGCTGTTTCTGCTGTTCCAATTGCTGCATACCATGAACTGCTTGTTGTTGCTCTGCAAGTGGTAACTGCTGAGGAGTTGATTGCATCATGGCTGACTTTTGAGGTTCTGCCTGACTTGGCACATATAACTGTTGATGGTGTTGCTGCAGTAACGATGGTGGTTCTTGCTGCTGTTGTTCCATTGATAGTTGCTGGATAGATACTGTCTGTTGGACCTGCTGTTGAATTACAGATTGCTGTGCTTTAGGTACTCCTACAGGTTGCTGTGCATATATATGTTGCTGTGGGTCTACCTGCTGAGGGTGCACCAAAGTCTGTTGGTGTGGTATATATTGTTGCTGTGCTACACTTGAATGCAGCTGCTGCTCCTGCAAAACTAACTGTGGGTTCTCTATCTGCGGGGGTGGTATACCAGCTGAAGTAGGAGGCTGTTGCATTAAAATACCCTGCTTTAGAATTTGCTCCATCTGTTGTAATGGAACTGCCTGTTGTTGTTGTGACGGTGGTGGTTGTTGTAGCAATGTAGTCTGCAGATCTAACACTACCTGTTGTTGTGGCTGAACTGCAGGTTGTTGAGGCAAAATTTCAGTCTGTGGCAGAGGTGCAACATTATGCTGGCTCTGTTTAGTTTGTGGCATCAGATTGCTCAAAGATGGTACTACGGACTCTGCAGAAATAATACTAATGGAGGCCTGGGGTGAAACGGGGGTCAAGTATGACTGTGTCTGTATAAGAGAAGCATGAGAAGAAACTGCCTCTCCTGGCTGGGGGAGTGCTGTTTGTGTTACGTCTGTGGGATATGGGGCCAGTGACTGCAGGCATGTATGAATATAGCAATCATTGGAGACAGCATGTAGAAAGGAAAGAAATGAGGGGGAAGAAAGCAAGAATGAGGATTAGTATGGATCATTAATCATCCAAGGGTAAGAGGACAATGTAGAACCTAAGGTTCTGTGCATGCTACCAAAAGGTTTCTATATTCTCTTTATTCTAAGTCAGCGTTTGTTATCCTATAAAGGATAATGCATGGTGGTTGTTATGATCCAAAGCTATTAGGTCAACCTCTTTAGATATTTTAATTCTATGGGTTGTGCAGATTGCAGACCTCTGGTGTTCAAACAGTAAAACTGTATTATATGCATAATTAATAGAATGAATCGCACATTTAAACGATGAAAGTCGTCACAGATTTGCATCGTCACACCTCTACTATGTATGCATCAACAAATGGAAATGCAAATAATAGCTTGCCTTTTAACAAACGTTAACAAATGTATTTAGGGCTAAATAAAAACAGGGCTACTAGCCACACATGATTTACAGTCCCAAAACATACAGTGACTTACAGCAATCTATACAACTGGAGCTTGGCAATGCTTAATGAATTCAGCTTTATCAAGATGACAATCTCATGCAAAACAGACCAGACTGGTGCTATAAACATCAGCACAGAAGCAAGAAACAAATTCTTTGCAAAATGCAAAAGACCAATATGGAAATTCAATGGTAAACATCTGTGTTTTACTAGCATTGAATGCACCACTCAAAACACAGTGGATACAAATACAGATAAACTAATGCACGTTGCTGTATCCAAATGAAATAAACTAAAGCGTGAGAAGAGAAGCTGGACACAAGGGAGTCAGTCACCTGAGAATACTGCTGCATCATACCAGATGTGACTTGTGTTATGACTGGCTGAAAGAAAGCCTGTGCAACAGGACTGCTAGGAGCCCCACAAACACTTTGGTTAGTGGACATCACAGATGCTCCACTGCTCAGGCCATTGGACATATTTGGTTCTCCTCTGCTCTAAACAGTAGGATGCAACTGCTGCATGCTCTATTACCTGATAGATAAAACAAATACTACTTCTCGATCTTAAAAAACAACTTTTTTTTTGTGTTTGATGCCAATCGTGCACTTTAAAATTGACTGATTCCGAGAGAGTGGTAGTTTCTTAAAATTTATCAAGTAAGAAAGCACTCGCGCACACACACACACACACACACACACACACACACACACACACACACACACACACACCACTGTGAGATGGTTGAGCGTGCAGTTATTGAAGAGGTTTACGTACAGATGTCCCAGTGGGAAAGCTGGTCTGAGTGTTGGCAAAAGAGATTCCAGAGTCTCCTGCTGATGAATAGGGAAGGCTTTGTGCACCTGCAAATGATTCTCCACTGATTGCAGAGAGGTTCTCTGTTTCTGAAAAATCCAACGAAAACAAACACTCGGTGACCATTGTGAAAAGACAAAAGGCATAGACACATTAAAGATAGACTGTCTTAAATTAAGCGACTTTATGTCATATACGCCGATTATGATGTTTTATTTATTATTATGCACATAAAAATGTGCACAGTCAAGGTCTCATAAGACAAGTCAGAGATAAAACCTCTAGTGAACATGTTACCGATGTGGCCTTGTGCACTGCTGATGGGGATCTGTTGTCGAGTGTGTTGCTCCACCTCTTGCAGGTCCTCTCCCTCCCTGTGCCCCCCAGTAACCCCAACAGAGGCAGCAGTAGGAATAGCAGGAGCCCCAGGACCCAGGGAAGAGGGGAAAGAAGTAAAACTGGTGAAGGGGGTAGCAGAAGCCAAGCTAGAGTCTCGCCTCCCGTCTAGGGCTCGCTGTTGTCGTGTTGCGCGGAACTTCTTAATCTGAGTTATCCTGTCTCGAATAGACTTTCCCACAACCTTCGCGTCACTCTCGTGGAAAAACCCAGACTTGACCTAGGACGCGCGGAAAGGAAAGAAAACGAGAAGAATAAATAAATAAAAATAGTAATAGAAATACATTCCAGGTCGATTTTTCTATTCTTAGGAATAAAGCTTTTTGTTAAAATATCTACCCGATTTTGGCATTAGAAAGCTCAAATAAAAACTCCGCAGCCTAACTAAAACTTTGTTTCTCACCTCCGTACTTAGTTCTTTCCTCAGATCTTGAATGACTGACGTTTGTGAAATACTTTCCTTTTAACGGCTCACTACGCATAAATTAGAGAGAGTGTTCATTGTAAATGAGCTGTATATGGGGGGGAAACCGGGCCGTTGTAGGTACGTCATTCTGAACACTCGAATCTACACTTGTTTCTCGGCAGCTTTGATAAATAAGGGCTGATGTTTTAGAAAAAAAAGTATTTCTAAACAAATTCAAAACTGAAAAAGACAGAGAAAGGGCAAGAGAATAAATGTTAAGCCTTTCCAAAAGTTGCTGCTGCTCTTAAATTGCTGATTCAGGATCATCATAACATTATAAGGGATAACATCGTCTTCGGGGAGACTAATCACAAAACATCAAATTAAGTTAAACCCTCATTTGTTTTGTGTTTTATAATGTCTGTGCTGATGTCAGCAACTGCCAAGTCTACCTCCTCATAAGTGAAACTTATTAGCCAATAAAAACAATCCTGATTATTCCATGGCTCCCTCACCATCTCCAACGCCACTTCCTCTGCGCTGTCATTCTCCAGGTTGTAGCTGAACTCAATGGCCTCATTGTCCTTGTGCTTGCCCTTCAGTTTTTTAGGCTCCTCCACCCAAATACGTAGTGCCAGACAGTCCTGATTGCCCACGTCCTCTTCCGCCAACTCCACTCGCACGCCTGTGTCCTCGCCAAAGAAGGTATGGTTCAGCAGGTCCTTAATGGAAAGCCTAAGTGGAAAACGGCAATATTGAAAATGCATTACATTTCGGTATGCTATAATAAAAGGAACAAAAAAGGTCACACGCTTACCGTTCTCCTCGGTTCTGCCGAATGCAGCCCTCAATGATCTCCTTAATTTCTGGATCGTTCACCTTATCAAAACTGGCGGGCTTGATCCCCTGCAAACAGAGACATGTAGTCAATCGTTCACTGATCCCGCTTTGTAGTCAAGTCGATGACTTGGGGATGGCACGACGGATAGAGACGCATTTCAAACCGAATCAAAACCTTCCATTCGTCTGTAAAAGCAACAACACAAATCAAACGCTTTCTCCGAGCCTTACACTGGTGACCTTGCGGTAGATCTGGGCAGCATTCTGACACTCAGAATAAGGGTACTCGGACGTAGCCATCTCGAGCATGCACATGCCAAAGGCGTAGACATCCACGGATTCGTCATAGTGTTCCTCGTACATCTCTGGAGCCATGAACTCTGGGGTACCTGTGCAACGACACCACAGTTAGAATAACAACGATACGAACATTCTCGTGGTGTTAGTTTAGTAACAGCTTCACGCTTTAATAAGAGACCTGCTTTTGGAGGATTGAAGAAAGTGTCCACTGGAAAAGTACTAATTAGTTCTTTCATCCATATTTAATGATGTGTTCATTCTGCTTTGATTAATTAACAAATTTCCTAAAGCCTCCGTCAATGTATTTTCACTGGGATCATCTTATTAATAGTAGCAGCTTCTGGGGCAGATTAATACTGACTGGAAAGAAGGACTGTTGGTCCTATCAGTTGAGATAGTTTTCTTTGTTATTATCTAATTAGCCATCTGTTTACATCACATCATTACATGCTGCTCACTTTGTCTCAGTGTGTAACGTTACATTTTTTGCATGACTTTAGAAAGTGGACAATCTACACCCAATTACTTATTATATGTGTTCTGTCGTGAACATTTGGACTACCACTAACAATTAGCTCCAAAATCAATACAGCGGTCTGTGCATGCACACTGCAATCAATAATGTTGAGCTGAAATAAATGCTGAACAATGAGCAACAAGAGAGGACTCTGGATCTAAACAGGGAAGACATTGGAGCAAAACATAAATCGCCAGCAAAACCACCACATAATCATCGACGATTAAGAATGTTGCAGCTACAGTGATTATAATTGTACAGTTGCTACGACAGCAATGATGACGGCAAACCTATGACACATATGGGCCCGTAAACACACCGATCACACTCTTGGCGAAGGACGTCCTCATTAGCGTGGCCAGGCCGAGGTCTCCGATCTTCACCGAGCCTGTGGGGCCTGTGATAAAGATGTTGTCGCACTTTAAGTCACGGTGCACAATGGGCGGCGTACGCGTGTGAAGGAAATGCAGACCCTTCAGGATTTGCCTGCACCAGCTGCGCAACACCTTCGGCTTCATAACCTTAAAGCGCTTAAGGTATCTGAAAAGCACACAGCCAACAGAGCAAGCACTCATAACACGTTACAATGTCCAGCGTCCTGTTTAAAAACCATTTGCTTTTTCAATTCGTGTAAAACTAAACTTAAATATTAAGTTAAAAAAAATAAAAAATAACGATACCTCAGTCGGAGAAAAAAAAACAAACACAACTGTATCCAATTTCCGTTAAATAACAATTCTTGGTGTTAATAATGAATATGAACTGGCAAGTGTTAGTTAGCATCATGCGACTAAAAACAGGTCAGTAATAGAACGGCTTAAAGCATGTCGCCATAGAAACTAAACTCGGCGAAGACACGGTCCTTGACTCTGTCACTATTGCCTTAGGAGTATAAATATCCTGGGCCTCGGATTTGTTCCAACGTTTGGGTACTGACGTTTTGAGTGTCCCCGAGGTCATGAGCTCTGTGACGAGGACGATGCACTTCTTCCCCCGGACAGTCGACTCCCAGAAGTCGTAGAAGCGCACGATGTTGGGGTGCTGCAGGCCCTTTAGCATCTCGGCTTCCTCTTTGAAACGCTGCTGCTCTGCCTTGGTCAGCTTGCCATCCTGAACACGCCACACACACGTACACACACACACACACATAACGCTCAGATTGGGCCAGGCCGAGTCATGCCGTACGAGACACTATAATGATGATATATTAATTAAATAAAAGACAATAGATCAAAATATGATGCAGTCATGAGATCAGTTTATTTTGTTATTTTTTTTTAAATCTCAGAATAATTGAAATAATTGCAGCAGAGTACAAACAAATGGCTAAACTAATTGGGGTAATTATGGAAAAAGGCATAGAACAAAGCCAAGGACTAGCATGTGATTTTGAATTGCCCTTTTAAAAACGTGCTAATCATGAGGAATGTTGAACGCTTTGTACCCAATCATTTGTGCTGCAAGAATGTAACCCTCCAAAATATGCTCGCTTATGCTGGTCGCCAGGAGTGGGTGGGTGGGGGTGATTTTAGAGGGCTTGGAAGTGTGCATGCTTATCATTGGCATTGCAGTTTGCACTGAAGTGATTTATTTCTTCTCCATATTCAATACCGCAACTAGCCAGCAGATGGAGTACAGTAGTGTGAAGTCATGTGGCGAGGCAACACCCAGCTGTAGCAGGTAAAATATGCTGGTGTCCCCCAGAATGGAGGATATACCCTGAAACCTTCTCACTTGTCCGAGCTAAATATATATCAACGTGCGAAATCGACCGTAACATTGGCATGCACCCATGACAGTGATTTTCAGAGCGTTCACATCAAATCCAATGTTTACTTGTAAAATTACACAACAATATGGCAGAGAGCTGTCCTCGGGCATCCAGGTCACGCCTGGAATTTGTTCGTGAGAAAACTAGAGTCTAAATGATAGGCTAGCGTTTTTCTAATTAACGGCAGAGAAAGGAATCCTGTCGTTCCCATCCGGACAGAGTATGGCCGTGAAACGGATCACGAAAAAGCATGAAATGTGATGTTTTTCGAGGTTGATGCGTTAACATACTGAAATTAGGTCTGAGGTCAGAAACTGATTGGTCACCTAACTAAAGAAATCATGGTAACGTCTACCGACAACACATTTGGGGTTTAATTTCTAGAACTCCTGTCGGCTGTTCGCACAGGAAATGACGGAATGTCTAAAAAGACAGTCGACGGCGTCTTTAGGTAAAATTACGCCGACGGCAAAATGTCCATACGTTTTCTGAAGTTGCATACTTCCGACGTTTGGAAATGAGAGCCCGTACTAGCCTGTGCAGAGACGTTGCTTCATCACGTGATTTCCACCAAGGACGAAGCGTCTGCAAAATCGTAACATCGTGTTTTACTGACCAGCCAATATATCGGGAAGACACTCAAACAAATCCAAGCATCAAGAACGGTCCATCGATTTGCCTGAAATGGAAATGTTAACGTATTGATGGGATAAATGCTATGGAAAAATGATTTTTGGAATACATAATTAGGGAGATCAATTGCGTTTTTTTTCCCGATCCAACCCTTTAACTTGCTCTTCCTTCCCTAGAGACTGCAGAGCTCCCGCATCTAATAGAGAATAAATACTCAAAACGTACAGAAAGTGCCAGACAACGGTGTCAGCATTAACACTGAGCACAAACCCATCACATATACATGAGTCAACTATAAAGCGGGAGCATACCAAGCATACCATCTGTTGGTGTTTCGAGGACATTTGGCAAATTTAGCTACAGTGGGGGAAATCGGTATCGGACTTTATTACCCTTTAAATGTTGTGAATTCTTTATATTCCTGGATTTCTCTAGTTAATACTGATGTCTGGTGAAAATTTCATGTGAATAGCCTTCTATCCGCACCTCTGTATATTACACAAGGAACACATGATGTGTTGCGATAACTTGAGCCTGGTACTGGTTGAGCCTGACCTCTGAAGGCCAAAGGGACGAAGAGGTCAGGAAACGAATAACCATGGCAAAACCCCCTAAAACAACACTATTGACCAGAGAAGAATAAGCAGGAGAAACACGCCACTACCCTGTACGGTGCAACAAAAAGAAAAAAAGATAAACAAACTGGTTTAGTGACGGGATGCATAAACTAGTTTGGTTTCTGCTTGTGGTCTAGGAGGGAATAAAATGACTTCATTTTTAGCCCTTGCACTGTGTAATAGGATTGTGAAACCTAATCAGCATTCTCTCTCAGGCTGCGTTCACGTTAATCCGGACAGATCTGACAACTGCATTTTCGTTTTTAAAAAGCCCTCCGTCTTACGGTTTCAAACATTTTCCAAAAATTACTGAAACATTTGAAAAAAAAAACAAAAAAACACTTGCATCCCTATACTGCGCCTGCGTAAAGACACAAGAAGCTCTGGGCATTTCCGTCAGGCGTCGATTTTAAAATGCGACCTGACGGTTGTACAAAGTGACGTTAATCTAACAAAGCTAACCAACTGCATAGCGGGAACAACAACTGCGGTACAGCACCATCCGTCATCTTGTTTGTTTTGAGTCGCGTGGGTCACATGACTGCATCACGTGACTAAAAGTACATCATTGTTTTCGAACAGCCCCGTCTTCTTAGTCCGCACTACAACGCGAAAACGGCATTTTCGGAAAGCTCCGTTTTTGCCGGACAGTAACGCCGTCTCGGTGTGGACGGAAGGCCAAGCTGTGGAGAAAAAGATGCGTTCTCAAATTGATCCGGATTAACGTAGACTGCAAACGCCTGTCGCTGGTGATGTACAGGAAAAACTGTAAATCACCAACGATACTATAGTGCGTACAATTATAAAAGTTCTCTTAATTATTACATGACTTGACTGGTCCTTTGAATTGAAGGGGTTTAATTAGGACTTGGACGTAATGTGTTCTGTAGGTGGACGGTTCAGGAATAAAAATCTCCAATAAATAGGCAGCGTATCATTATACACGTTTGACTGACGAGCCTAAAGTTGAACACGGCTGCAAACGGTTTGAGAACCCGTGCTCCTGAAAACATCTCGTTGGTCCCGGAGATGAAATATTTCGCGGCCCCTTATTCCGCTTATATTACCCGACTCCACCGAACCCCACTAAAATATAATTGTACACTCCTGATGCATCCCTTTCCTGCCTTCCAAAACCCTCTGCGGAAACACCAGCATACACAAACCACCGTTTATAGTATCTCGGTTTACGTCCGTGTGTGGAAGTGTTGCAGTGTTTCATGGCGGTGTTTGTGAGTCGTACAGAAGTTTCCACTACCCTTCGTGTGTTTTATTTAATGGTGCATCCTGAGACATCGATTGCCTCCAGGTTTCCCGGTAGGTCAGTCAATGTTTCCTAGATCTCCCAGCATTAGTAAGAGTGTGTGTTGAGGTTAAGGTTGTCCTTGTGCCATGTGGTGTCAGTGTCTGCATGTGGTTTCCCAGGAACACTCCTCGCCACGTTTGTGTACATGTGTCTATACACACGTATATACGTGCGTGTGTGTGTGTCAGTCAGACACTTGTCCTTTGCTTACTCGTGTCTCGTCCAGGCACTCCGTCTTCTGAAACAGTGACCACTCGCCTGATTCAAGTCAGAGCCAGTACTGTTTATTCATCTTTTTCAATTAATTTCCCACATGATATCAAAACACATGCATGCAAACACTAATTCACCCACGACAGCATTAGACACTTAGTCACCACTATTAACTTAATCCCTGGAGATGATCGCTGCTTGCTCACGAATCCGAGTGACACTTTCTGATGACATTTTAAAATCTATACTAATCCTTATGACCTCTGCTTTAAAATGGCCTCTAATTAGATTACACATCATGCACTTAGTGTAATGGTTGAAAAGTGTTGGTGCACAGAAAGCACGGATGGATGCAGAGACGACGGTGGAAGAGAAACGAAGGGCTAACCTTTAAGCCGACCAACCTGAGAATGATAAACAGAATGATAAAGAGGGTGCGCTGAGGGAGTGGGAGAGAACAGGGAAGGATGCCGATGAGGCCTTTTGTGCTGGAGCTGTGGGTATTCGGAAGAAAACTCACAAATCACATCCCCACGCATAACTAGGAAATATAATCAGGGTGCATACAGAATGCAGCTACGTATACCACATGAGTAGCACATGACAAGCCTGTAGACCTACTGAATGATGCATGTCACGCTGCCGTCAGCTGCACCTCCTGCTCGCAAAAACAAAGCGGGAGACTACGGTAATTTTTAAGAGCAAGCCAGAACCTGTTTTCTAAAATGTCAGGTCGGGCTGCCGGGTGTCGGAGTCGGAAAAGTGTCCGAAAAGCAATCTGAAGGTTGTGCAAAGTGACATGTATATAGCTTTAACAAAACTACGCAGCTCATCTAAAATCTACAAATCAACAAACCAGCTAGCTAACACTAGATCGCTAGGTAACGCTCTTGCAGATAATGGAGTTTACCTAGCTAACGTTGTTCAGCTAACAGATGAGTGTATGGCATCTGGCGAAGCAGTACCCAGTACCTTTACCGTAAAACGTTACATCTTGAACTTGGTGGAAGTGGTACGCGTCAAGAGTCTTCTTCACCTTCGATTTCTCTCTAGTATAAACGCTTGTCTGTTTAGCCAAATAGCATTCCATATATACAGTATTTTAGTGGTAATCCATAATAATAAGAGGATAACATTTCAGCTATTATCATTCCGATTCCAAAATGCATTTCTTGATAGATTGTAACCAATTAGCATCAGGTTGCTTTCCATCAGGGTGGATAATGGTAATATAGTATTATCAGAGTTATTTAACCAGGACATTGTTCAGCTTGATAAACAACATGCTCATATTAGCAAACCTGTATTCTGCAAATTCTGTTATGGCTCAAGCTGGTCATCAAAGTCTATTTTAATAAAAATGATTCCCATGTTGGTCGTGACACGACGAGCACGACCATGCATGTTTAGCATTGACTTTCACTACTCAAGTTATTTAAAACAGTATTCGTCTTTTCTAGTTATATTGTTTTGTAGATTAACGGTGGTTTCGCTAATTAACGGCTTTAATGGACAATTTCGAACGTTGTCAGAATGATCCGTGTGCTAGCAAGAGTACGACCCAGTGAAATAAGTCTTATTAGTTTAACATGGATGCATGATTTTAAACTCGTATAACGAGTCTCAAATTTATTAAAATCACTGGGACATAAAAAAGGCTTAATGGGGGGGGGGGGGGGGGGGGTAGGGGCATGAAAGACCATGTGACACCACATCTCTGACATAAATGCTAGATTATATCATAAAATGGTCAAATTATATGATGAAACCACATCCTAGAAACACCAAATTTCTCTCATACTTTAGTGATAACTATCAAAAGAATGACCTCATAAACTAAATATAAAAGTAATGTCCATATGGTGTCATTTGGTCCTTGTTTTGGGACATTAAGCCACGTTAAGCGTTCTCATGTGCAGCATTTTAGGACTTTTTCCTCGACTATAGAACTGAGGGACCAGGAAGATAGTTCATAGTGAACAAAGACTCCAAGACCAAAGCCACGAAAGGTCCTCTTTTGAATTGGAAGTGAACTATAAATAGCATACGTCATGTTACGTCATGCGGTTCTGAATGACAGGGAAACCTGGTGGTTACCCAGTACATTCGGGGGAAATGTCTGGAGACGATTGCCACACTCAGACACTAGGAAGGGTGATGTTGGACTTATAGAATTTTGAACGGTACATAGTGACACAGATCTCCTGGGGCGGCATGTCTCTCAGCAAAGCCCACGTAGACGGAACACTCCTTGAGGAATCGAATGTCACGGTAAAGGCTGAGCATGCTGCCCGTTTGTGGGCCGCGGTGGTGACCTCTTTCACCCAGCGGGCCCGTCTCTGCTTAGACCGGGGAGAATCCTGTGTCTGTATTGAGACAGAAGGAGAACCAATCTGATGAAAGAATAGCTGCTGCGTGATTCAAACAGTACTATAAAAAAGGTGCATACTGGACGCAGTAGGGAATGTTCTGCAGATCGACCTTCGTAGAACATTACAAGGTCAACGTTGCTGGTTGATTAATTCATTTGGGAGAAATAACCACAGTTACTCCACGTCAGCCCGGGTCACCAATGCATGCACAGCGAGATACCGTCGATGATGCCATTTCAGATCAGCGTCATTCATGGGTTCTTAGAGAGTTCTTAGGCGTAGCAGAAGGAGGTGCCTAGCTTCTTACAGAAACACTGTGGTGAGACTATGAGATCCCAGTGAGGTGCCATCCACTGTGTTATCCACAGCCCATGCAAAAAGACTAGCACTTCAGGCCCTGGACATCACACCAGGTCCAGGCGACAAGGCTCACACTGTTCTCGGAACAGATCCTTCCTCAGGGCGTACAACGTAACATGTGCTCTAGGGTTCAGGATGGTTTTAGCACAGCGCTGGTGAATTTCCTAATTTCATCAGGCTGCACCTGGTTGTTGATTATTTTTCTGTACCAACACATCCTGTTTTTGTTGTTTTTTTTAGTCTTTATTCCTTACATAATACTAAATTTACAAAAGTACCATTGACTGACGAACTCATGAAAGCATTCTAAAAAAAAAAACAACACATTTTACATACCACCAACAACTGGCATTTCTGAAAAATGATCAAATACATGTCCTTAGTCACTGTGCATATGATGTAGCTGCAGAGACGAGCTGTATGCACATGATGAAAGGCCATCGTTCGACATGTTTAGCAAGGCATTTGGTTGGTGGTGATGGTCAGGTGCTGTGTAAAAGAGCTGGCTCAGGAGATCTCGCCGGAGAGCCGGAGGAAAATGTGAGTGGCGTCCAGTCAGCAGCTTAGCACACTTCCTCCTCTCACTCAAATACGATCTCGCAGCTTCCCTTCCACAGTAAACACACGGGCTTAATGGAATGCCTGGCTCCTTCGGGATCACGCAGTTAATTGTGTCCTTTCATCACTGTATATCTATATGTCTTCAGGGGTTTTCAGAAAGAAGAAGAAGGAGGGGTGAACGGAGCTCACATTACAACCACATGCACCGAGCTACAGTAGTGAAGGCAACACAATATCAACCACTATGGGCAATTCTACACTTTGCCTCCAGAGTGAAAGTGTGTGTGTGTGTGTGTGTGTAGTGGGGTGGGTTTGTTTGCCAGTATTAGACTACCGTAATCTACGACCAATCAGACAAACAAGGTACGAGCGAAAGCTGAAAAAGGCTATGCTGTATCTTATCTCTGGGTTTATTTATTTTCTTTAGATATCGTTTAGAATTGGTCATGTTATTGCTGACAAATCAAAAAAAAAGAAAAAAAAAAAGAAACGAGAGACTCTCCCTATAAGTCGGACGATCGAATGCCTGCTAAAACCGTTGTTCGTTATTTCCCCAACATCATGCCACCATGTCCTCGTTACTACTCACTGTAGACATAGAATATTCATATTTAAAATGTTTCTGATGTTCTTCTCTCACTCGCCATTTTTCAGTGACATTCAGTGTCGTTTTGAGAAATCCAGAGTAGAACCAGCTGAGGTAGCAAACTTTGGACTCAACGTTCCAGAATGCAACGCAGCTGTATGACGCAGTTGGCGCAGGGCTACGGTTGCCTTGGCTGGGTTACTTGGTAATCTACGAGATGCTGAGTGTGATGGTGTTGATGGCGGTATGAGCGTGAAACTTGAAGCGTTGGAAGCTGATCTGTTTGTGTCCCTCTGAACCACTATCAGCGGATGAGGGTTGTGGGTTATGTTGGAAATGCGAGCGACCAGCTACAGTGAAAATAGGCCAACTTGTCGCTGGATGATGTCTGAACAAACGAACAACAAAAAAAAGGGTTATTGAAGGTCACGCTAATTATAAAGATTAATATGCATGCGGTGTATGACACGACACTTCACCTTACACTTCCATCCATGCACTTAAAAAAAAAAAAAAAGATATTAAACTAGTCATTTGGTGTGACTATCCATCATGTGGCATAACTGATAACGGCAATAACTGTATTAAAATTAAAAATAAATCATCCACATTCTGTGGCTGAAATAAATGCTCAAGTGGCTGCTAATCTTTACATTAAAAAAAAAAACGGTTTATGGGGTTAAAAAAAAAAAAAAAAAAAGGTGTAGTGTGTGTGATAAGGAAGGCAGCACAATGTGTGTGATTAGAAAGTGCAGTTAGAGGACATATATATATATAAATTCATGACATTTATTCATAAATAGTGCATGCATATTTTCTATAGATCTTACTTGGCTTGTAATACTTTGCCCGATTTGAAGCATATTAAGGAAAATGTATGACGTGGAAGGTACATCATGGTTGCACCACATGATCATTCTTAAGTCAATAGACGTTAATGAAAAAGAAGTGCCAAATTCACATATATTTGACACCCTTTCGATATCCTTATACGTCAATGACCCAATGATATTCACGCTATTTATTGGAGTCTTTTATTCAAGAACTTCGCACCGACAGAACGGATCCGAGTTGGCGTTATTTAATGCATATGTTGTGTCAGAGGATGAACTGGGCCAGACTAGTCTGATCTAGGTCGGATGCATTCAGCCAGTTGTCTTTCTGCATGGGTTGTGCTGTCTATGCAGACCTTTTGTTCCGGTCTGACAAGCACCCACTGTAATTAACTTCACTAACACCTCCCCTGTACTGTACAGCACACACACACACACACAGAAATATTCCACACATGACAACAGAGCAATACAGTAACCGACCCCCAGGCAAAGGGTACAACTTACATGCATGTGTTTATGCACAAAGCAATACTCAATATGTTAAATGTTACAATGCCTCATAAAGCACATCATTAAAATCATACCTCTGTATAAGCTGCACTACCGGGACAATTCAAGTCACACCACCTGAACCTGTTTTTACTTTAGAGTAAAAGTGCTTTCAGTGCTAGCGTCAAGGACACGTAGGAGACAGACTAAGTGTAGCCGAGGACGCTAACAGAGGAGAGAGAGCCGGGCCACTGGGAACTTCCATTTCCGAGAATTTCAAGCTGAATTATTACAGCTAATCCCCCGCCTGTGGAAGTCTCTTTTCAGTACACACTATGTCACACGGCTGTACGCTTGTGCATTTATCTGCAGTAAAGCAGCTCCTGAATTCATACACAGCCAGGAAGAAACAGCGCTGGGTCTGATCTCCCTCGTCGGCTTGCTTAGTGACATTTACAATACCGGCTTGTGTCCTCGTCTCATATTATCTGCAGCTGATTTACGACACACACAGCCGGTCAGAAATTTCAGTGTGTGTATTATTCAAGTGTAATTCTAGCCCTGGGGTTCGATTGTATATAAAACATGTATATATATATCGGTAGATCGCGTTAGTCTAAGCTACTTCTAAATTAAGCCCTAAATTCGAGATATTGCTACTCATTCAGAGAGAATCGTGGACTATTTGTCGGATTAAACGACACAGAACGGCTTTAAACAGCTCAAGGAGACGTCCGGTGTTTAAGATGACCCGTTCAAAGTTTCTCCTCCGCGCCGTATACAGTTGTTTTCACTGTTTAAACGTGTACTGACAGAATCAAAAACCGTGCAGTGATCTTGTAGTGCATTTGAACAGCCCGCCTTTCTAAGCCTGCATACAGGTCAGTGTTGCATGCTTCTTGCACACAAATGAACTTACGACTCAACTGAAAGACTGTAATGAGCTGATAAGGATCCACATCTGTGCCTCTGCTTTACACTTCAACAGGATGTGGACAATAAACCCCACTGCGTGTATTTTAGTACAAGGTGTTAGTACACACTGTTTAAATATTAGGCTGAAATTCTTGCCCATCCGTGTCATGTGAGCACGGCGATTTGATTTGCCTATAGGCAAAACACAGCGTCAGATTACTGTTGGCCTACTTAAATACACCGTCTGAAGTATTCAGCACTAATTGTGTACTACACTGTAGTATCGGAAACCTACCTTGAGCTACTCTACTCTCGAAGAGTCACACACTATTCGTGGAAATTCAGAATTAAGCACACAGTAAGTGATGCCATGTTAATCCTCTGTTTGGCTCATCTCACTCACACACACACACACACACCCTGGTGCTCATGACAGGTTCACACACTTCTGCAACTCTGCAAAACAAAATCTAAGAACGGGCAACCCGAGTAAACAGAAAATACTGTTTTGAAACGATGACGTTATTTATTGAGGCAAAAACGTTATCCAGTACCAACTGGATCTGTGTGAAAATGTATTTGCCCCCGTAGTTACTAATTCCCCAAATTTATAAAACTGCATTCATAATGGCATTCAGCTGGATTAGACACAACCAGGTCTGATCACTGCAAACCCTGTTCAATCACATCAACACTTAAATAGATCTTTATCAACAGCATGAAGCTGGTTAAAAGGTCTTACAGAGTAACACACTATGGCAAAGTTGAAAGAAATTCCAGAAATGATGAGGAAGACGGTGATTGAAATGCATCAGTCTGGGAAGGGTTACAAAGCTATTTCAAAGGCTCTGAGACTCTAAAGAACAACAGTGAGAGCCGTTATCTCCAAATGGAGAAACTC
The DNA here is from genome assembly GCF_001660625.3 of Ictalurus punctatus. Taxonomy (NCBI): domain Eukaryota; kingdom Metazoa; phylum Chordata; class Actinopteri; order Siluriformes; family Ictaluridae; genus Ictalurus; species Ictalurus punctatus. The sequence continues at coordinate 2,726,316 of NC_030430.2, read as the reverse complement.
TGCACAGTAGTGAACCTTCGCAGAAGTGGCCGACCTTCCACAATTCCTTCAAGAGCACAGCGACGACTCATCCAGGAAGCCAGAAAAGAGCCAAGGACAACATCAAAAGGAACTACAGACCTCTCTTGCATCAATAAAGGTCACTGTTCATGACTCCACTATCAGAAAGACACTGGGTAAAAATGGCGTCCATGGAAGTGTGACGAAGTGAAAACCACTGCTAACCCAGAACAACATTAAGACTCGTCTGAATTTTGCCAACACACACCTTGATGATCCTCAAACCTTTTGGGAGAATGTTCTGTGGATTGATGAGTCGAAAGTGAAACTGTTTGCAAGACGGCGGTGCCGTTACATCTGCCGTAAACCAAACACTGAATTCCACAAAAAGATCATCATGGCTACGGTCAAGCATGGTGGTGGAAGTGTGATGGTGTGGGGATGCTTTACTGATTCAGGGCCTGGGAAACGTGCAGTAATTGAGGGAATCATGAATTCTGCTCTCTACCAGAAAATCCTAAAGGAGAATGTCCGGTCTTCAATCCGTAAGACAAAACTCAAGCGCAACTGGATTACGCAGCAAGGCCTAGGAGTAAGTCCTAGTCCTAGAAGTAAGTGACAGACTGATCTCCAGTTATGGGAAGTGTTGCAGTTATTGCTGGTAAAAGGTGGCACAAAAAGATTTTAAGTTAAAGAGGCAATTAGTTTTTCCCCATTGGTGATAGGTGTGTTGGATAACTTTTTATTTTTTGCTTCAATAATAATAATAATAAAAAAAAAAAAAAATCAATAAGTAAAAACTGCAGCGTGTGTTTACGGGTTGCCTTTGTTTTTATGATGCATTTCGTTTGAAGATCTAAAACTATTTAGTACGGGATATGGATAAAAACAGACGCGACCTTTTTCACAGCACTGTACGAGGTGCTTGCACGGTGCTGCATGATGAATTCACGGATTTCCTTCATCCATCATCCATGCTTTATTCGGCTCAGAATAAACGACTAATTTGTATATGCTCTGACAAATGCAACCAACATCATTTTCCATCAGAAAATATTATGGAAAAGGTACAAACGGTGCTATTAGTCAAACTTGTTGCGTTAGGGTGTGGGAGTGAATGGAACTTTAAAAATGAAAGAAAGAAAAATCACGGCTAATCTCTTACACGCAGCCGGCCTTTACTACTCAAAACAGATGCCTCAGGGCAGTGGTTTTCAAAGTGGGGGCCTCAACAATTGTGTGTGAAATATAAATAAATACACGATTTTCTCTTTCTCACTCTCAGACAACCACACACACACACACACACACAATCAATTCCTAATGTAATGTAATGATGTAATCATTAATAAAATAAGGGGATATATTCAGAAGTCTGCATTTTTAATGTGTTTTAAAGACATCTTGCAAAAGGGGGCCTCGGTCAAATGTTAACGCCATTTGAGGATCCTTGCCCCGGAAAAGTTTGGGAACCCCTGCCTTAGGGTATAATATTGAGCTTGTTCCTGCTAGAGGCTGTGCTACATTCATACATCGGGTAGATCTGTCTCGTCTGTGACGTTATACTTCATTGGGATGCCATGGAGAAGTTATAAAATGGGAAATATTCCCACGGCGCAGAATAATGTGTTTACACAACGTTCACACTAGCAAACTGTCCGTTTTCTAATGAAGTGTGCGACACGAAGCCGCGGTTCTCGCGCCAGTGCAAGAGACGTTGGATTTGAGATCAGTTTGGACGAACGTGACCGATCCAAATTGACGTGGACACAGAGAATTACTCCTAGAGGGGGCACTTCAATGTAACAGCCTTACATTCCCTTCTCTTGTAAGTGTATTCCTTTTGCTATTAATTTCACTATACTGTAGTTAGTAAATTTATGAAGAACTGAATTATGAACACTTTCAGGCTTTCAAGGTTTAATAGATGTTAGTGTTACAGCTCCGCAGTCCAATTTCCTCCCTCATGACTTAATGGTTAAGCTGGATGTCAAGGCTGAATGGGGGGAAAAAAAAATAAAAAATGATGGAGCCTGGCACAGCACTCAAAGGCAGAGATTAGCCAGGTCCGCAGTGTGGAATTAGCTCTGAACACATGACAGACTGGGCCTTGCACACAAAGCCAGCAAACATGCTGAGAAACCGAAAAGAATCCATAGGAAATGCTCCGCTTGCCTCCGTTCCTCAGTCGGCATTTTACTGTTCCTTCCTACGTACCAAAAAGCCACCGTCATGTTGGTGCCTGATTTTTTTTTTCTTAATGATCAATCCATAAATATTTCAATCCAATAATCAATGAACAGCATCACAATCAATGCGTCGCTCATATTCTATTCGAGGTTCTAAATCGCGTACTCGTAAAACACAGTGTTGAGATCTTTCGGCAGGTTTCTGCTGTCGTACACAAACGCGTAATATAAACTTTTTCTTGGCGCGGGAGTAAATGTCTCATGGTTACTTTACCTACTTTTTAACTGACTGACGGAATAAAAAAATAAAAAAAAACGCCGACACGGTCATTATTATTGCTACGTTTATACGTACTGCCTCGGTATCCTTGGGACCCGAAATAATAAGCGAGCACTAAAACCTCACAGACTCTCCGTGTCAGAAAAGTGCTGCTTTAAGAGCGCTACGGCATTCGGTTCACGTGATCTCCGAACGCCTCCGACCACGCCACGCCCGATAACTTACTGCGATGCAGATGAGTACGCGACCAGCTGTGCGCACGCATTCATTGACCGTAACCGCAGCTTCTGCCTTCTGAAACGATTATACAATAAAGCTTTCGTAGAAAACACAGTGTATTGTGGACCGCAATGCATTCAACAGACAAACAAGTCTACGTTAAAGACAGAAGCTCTACTGTGCTGACCACATAATTTCTGCACTTCAATGCATGCCGAGTGGGATCCGCTCTGCTCTCCCACGGATGGTTTCGATGCGTAAACTATGGAGCTATTCAACTGTAGCTCTGAAGCTCTTTTCTCTGCGTCTCAGGGCACCCCACTGTGAAAAAGTTTCGAAAGAATAACAAGAATACAAGAGGCTAAGATTTCTCCAAAAGGCCCGGAACGAGTCCCAAGAAACAGCATCCTGATTCATTCTAGCTGGACCGGAGCACTTAGGACTAAAAAAAAAAACATGATACAGCTGAAACCGGCCTAAAAATGACCGATTATATTACTGTTTACCTGCAGCCTGTTCAAGGCTGCCTTATCATTATCGTCAGAATGGTGCCAAACACGGAGCTTCTGGAGGAACAGATCCTGTTCAAATCAAGCTAATGGTATCATGACTAACAGGCATGACAGAGTGTGTTGTTATGACTCGTACGCTGTGCTTGTTGGATAATGCGTGCATGTACACCTGGGCCATCGTTTGCGATTTCTATCAGACACATGCGTCCTTTCATCTGAGCTGACCAGTCAAATTCATTACCGAACCTCATCAGGTAAAAAAAATCAAAAATCGGTCTTGAATCGGAGTACCGTGGGTTTACACGTACAGGGAATCTGTCTTGGTGTACTGGTGCGTAACAATAACAGGAAAACAAAAGAAAAGAAAAAAAAGATAAACAAGAGAGAAAGTTATGAAAATGAGAAGCATTTTAAAAAAACAACAACAACAACAACAACTATAAAGCTATGAAAACTATGAGGATAAATATAAAAATGTAAAGATTTAGGAAAATAAAAATAAAAGACATTAACCGTACATTAGTGCCGGATGTGCAAAAGTGGCCCGGTGCGAACGCTCATGCAGTCCGAGTCGTGTGCGCCAATGTAACGTATATGAAACAACAACATGGGGTTGTTCGTTAATGTAACGTGTAATGTACATGGAGGCGGATACGAGATCATGGTGGGTCCTGAGTACTGTTAATGAGCCAAGTGGCGGATGGAAAGAAACTGTTTTTGTGGCGTGAGGTTTTGGTCTTCATGGACCATAACCTCCTAATAGGGGGGAGTGCCTCGAAAGGTTTGTGTCTGATAAACTTAAATATTAGATATTACATATGTCGCTAAAAGTTTACATGCAAACAAAAAAAAATCGAAACCGGTGTAATCAAATGTAGTCATTACACTATGCAGCGATTAACCTGAATAATGTTGATTACAGAAAAAGTATCAACATGGACTTTTATATACTTAACCAATAACAAACGTGTAATCGCACGTACTGTAGCCCGCTATTCCTAGGTAGAAGGTAATACCACAGCGAAGCCACTGGGGGCAGCAGCGCTGATACTACTGCACCACACGGTACCGTGTGCAAAGCTGGTTTCAGGTCCGGCACGGTTGAGGCCGTTTTAAACGGATCGGCATGCTCGCTTGTTGCCTAGATCACAAGCAGCCTTACCGAGATGTGAACATGACTCATAGAAACATGAATGTGATAGCAGCACTCTCTCTCTCTCTCTTTTACAGACAGAACTGAATGAGATTGGCAACATGAGAGGAATAAAAACAAAAACACCGGTAGGCTCACTCCAAAAAAAATGTACGGCACAGTACAATGTAGTCTGCACAAAGATATACTTTTCATAGCAGCATTAAAAACAGAAAGCACCTGAAAACTCCTGCTTGATAGATACACAGACAGATAGATAGATATTGATCCCAAGGGAAATGGCAGAAAGAGCGAAATTTGAGATACAACACAAATATTAAGTTACAGCAAAGCTAGCATCAAGTTATTGAAATGATTCCAGAGCAGGACTTACCTGTAGTTCACACCAGGCCACTTCCACCCACGTCTCCGTGTCCAGGCCTTTATAAACAGTCTTAAAAGCTCCTCGGCCAAGCTCAATGTCGAATTTAAGGAAGCGGCCACCGGGTGATGTGGCCACAGCTTTCATCTCAGCCTCCTCCTCCTGCTCAGACTCACGCTCCTTTCCCTTTAGCCTGGCCACTGACGGGGCACCCTTTTCCAGGTCTAGGCCGCCACCGTGGGTGCCATCAGTGGGTACATGCAGAGTTCCATCACTGAAAACAGAGTCCGAGGCATGGAGCTCAGAATGAGGGACGCTATGAAGGCCCTCGTCCTCCTCGACAAGCTCATCCTTCTCACAGAGTTCCACGCTCTTCCGAAAGAAGCGTTTGTTCTCACGCTTCGGATGAGAACTTTGCTCTTGTGCCTCACCGATTTCTCCTTCTGCCCTTGCTCCCGAGGCTTCCTCTTGTCCAGCCCCTCTCTCTGGTGTCCGGCTCTCCCTTCGGCTGGCTGACTGGTTCCCCGTCCTCTCGTTCTCTTCCTCCCTCTCTCCATCAGGTTTCTCTCCGGATGACTCCTCCGTGCCGGTGGGCTCTCCTGGGTCGGTCGCCATGACAGTAAAAACTAAATAAATAAGAAAAACTCCTTCCCTCCTGTTTCTTTTTTTGGGTTTGGTCTGGTTCACACACTCAGAGCACCCTTGCTAGTGTGTGTCAGTTTTCAGTCAGTGCACGTCTTCTATCCATCCCAACAAAATAATGTTGCTCAGCTTCAGGTAAAGCCTAAAAAAAAAACAAAAAGCGTTCAAATTTAGTAGGTGTCATGTATATACATGCGTCACTAATGTCATTACTGCGCAACATAGTCAATAAAACCCATCCTAACTGTAAGACCATGGCTTATTTCAGCTGTGCATGTTCACCAAATATAACCCGCTATTTACAAACTGAAAGTCTACCGCTTGAGGAAAGCGGCGTGTTACCAGCTCGAAGTGGATTACTTACCGATAACCTCCTCGTGTAATGTTTTGTTTTACACAACAGTAATTTGACTTTTTTTTTTTTGTGTTATTTATTATTAATTAAAGAGCACCACGTCATACTTCTCATCCATTTATTGCTAGGTTTAATGTTGTGGAACATCCATAAAGCAAGTTAATTCCTGTTATCGCTTACATAACTCATAAAAAGAGTCCTTTCTTCACCAGTTAATAAGACAAACCACAGCATGTTGTGTTATTGAGTAACCGCAAAGCCCTCTGTCCTGAAGACTTCCCCCATTCTGAAAACATAAAGTTACAGATTTACCTCAGACTGTTTCAAATGTGCTGACCCTGGAGATGCTACATAAACATCTCTTCACTGAAAGCTACGTCACATAAATGCTCGCACGCATTTTCAGCCCGTTCACGAGGAACGTCTGCGATACAAACGGACACCTCTGCGGAAGTTGCTCCTATAGAAACCATAACCGATTAGAGCGTGTGCGTGGATATAAACTTTGCAGATGGCGCTAGCGTCACGGTCGCCTTTAGAGAAAACGAACAAACGCCATCAGCTCGATCAGAATTGAGCATCGAGCAGTGCTGTGGTATAAAGAAAGACTGCGACTTTAGCGAATACCGAAAGTGTCCAATCATTTCCGCTTCGTCCGCACACCCCGACCGGCTCATCGGTAATGACTCAGCAGATCTGTATACTGTATGAGCACCATCTTAGCACTCTATATAACACAAAAAGCCTTTAGATTACAAATCACCGTAAGTGCATCTGTGTCTCTCCCGTCCTGCTCGGACAGAAATTGAGTCCCACCCATGAACATTTAGTTCTGCGAGTGAAGAGGTAGGGCCTCGCTGCTCTTAGAGCACCTGCAGAAGACAGCCTTCCACTTCCCTTCGCATGGCCTTCACGTCCTAATGGCTCACAATCACAACTAAAACAGTCTGACAACTCTGACAATTTAATTATGTCAAAATTTTTAAAAAAAATGTATTTAAAAAGGTTCATCTACATGTACAACTGTACGGAAAGACTTTGCGCATGCCAAAGCCTCTACATGGCTGAGCACACAATAAGAGCAATCACATGTCATCAATGTCAGAAACTTAGCTTTAAAACAAACAAACAAGAGTTTCCAAGGGGGGGAAATAGCAAGCAAGCAAGACAGAAAGAAACTCCAGGTAGTAATTGGACCTCAGGCCGCTACAAAGGCAGGTGAAGTACATTACTATGACATAAAGGAAGAGAATGCCATGATGATTATTTAAAACTGATGCTGCGGTTAAAGCCCTTAAGATGTCAATAATTCATAAGTACAGGGAATGCCAAATTGAGCTGAAGTAAAAGCAACGAATCATCGTGGATTCATTTGGAAGGGGATCAACAGTATTTCAGTTCCACGTCAGACATGATGGCAGCCTCCTCGTTCACATTTACATCTCTTAAATTCTCTTCGATTCGAAGGGTTTCATTCACGGAGCAAATCTATCTCTAGACAGTGTGGCTGCTGTCTAGCATCCATCTCTCTTGTTATGACCTCAAACGCTCCACATCATTATCAGTGCTGCTCTTCATGTCCAATAAAAATTTTTTAAAAAATTAAAAAATTACTGTATTGCTGATTATTTCCACTGAATCATCATTTAAAAAAAAAAAAAAAAAAAGACCAAAAAAAAAAACCTGATTCAGCAATAATCTAGTCATAAAAAGCCACATAAAGGCAACTTAGGCTTTACTGTCTGCCTCCGACAGTCTGATACGTGTTTCCGTTTTACCCCCGTGTGCGTCTCTTTCTCTCTCCCCTCTGGTGAAATCTCTCCCCTGTCGCGGTCCATCTGTCGGAGGCAGTCGCGCCTCTGCCCTCCACACTGACAGCACACATCGGGCTGACCTGTGTGCAACCTCACATGACTGCTCAACAAAGGGGCTAATTATAGTAACAGACACCTGTACCATTCATACTCAACTAGAACATGGAACCGGCTAAACTATACACAAGAACATTAAGGACCAGATCGGCATGATAAATCGAATACGTTTATCGTCTATCCATCCATCTAAGCTTCCAATCTAATTGTATCATTAAAGCAATCACGCTTTTATGAGCAGTGAGTACGGGACTTGTTAATAAGACAAAAGCTATCCCAGCCTGTGTCGACACCACCGACAATTTTCAATGAGTCAAAGCATGCTCAAAGGTCTCGTAAAGTTGCCGGATGAGATCATATGCAAATTTGTACATAAGCATAACTGTTTACGATGTTCCGCACAGGATAGAATAAAAACAGAATCAAATGAAGGGCTCCTTTCAGAACGTTTCAGCAGATCAATCATATTCATTTCGTTACTTTTATTATAATAACAACCTTTTTAAATATGGGTTTTTTTTTCCTGTTAGGCTTAAATTACATGACTTTCCACGTTACATGTCCCTGTAAATGTTTTGTTGCTATAGAAACAAAAATGCGATATACCGAGTGGACTGCCTCGCGGCTGGAACCATGCTGTTTTTTCGAAAACAAGCTAACAGGCACTCCTGCTGCCGGTGCCTCCGTTTCTAGGTTTTAACATGCCTGTGTGGGTTTCCCATCGTCCATCTTAAAGCAACACTCCTAACAAAAACGTAACCATCAACACATGCGTTGGAAGCTAGATCTTTCAGTTTTGCTTGCCTTTTTATTCGCAGGAAAAAGGAACCGAAGTAAGAGACACTCCATGGATTATGAAAATTCTGAGATGAGAGCAAAGTAGAACTTTTTTTGGGCATAACAATACCCCTATTACCCAAAGAACACCCCCGGTGAAGCATGGTGGTGGCAGCATCATGGTGTCAGGCTACTTCTCTTCAGCTGAGACTTGGGCTCTAGTCAACATACAAGGAAACTGCAGGCCTCTGTTAGACAAATGATAACAACCCGAAGCACAAATCCATGTCAACTTAGGAATGGTTTCAGAACACCACCGTTTTGGAATAGACACTTACCCAAAAAGACTCGATTACAAGCAAAGGGTCCTTTTGAACAGGGGTGTGTAGACTTTTATGCAGGCTAAACTGTATATGGATAGGCTTGCACATAGCTTAAAACATACTTAAAGTATTTAGCTTGTTTAGATTTTACTTGACAAACCATTCATTGTTAGCATCATTACCGATTCGTAAAATCCGAAAACGGTGCGTTATGCCGTATCTTAACCTATAACTTTTAAAGATGATGCGATTTCGCCATAACGAGATATCGTGACATACGCAGGGTTTCCACAGCGCACGAGTTCTGCTCGCGTTTTCTCCGTAAAAATAAATAAATAAATAAATAAAAATACAGGAATGCGCATAATACGAGTGGCATTTGGTCAGGGCAACCGGTCAATTTGACTTCATATTATTATTAAAATGTGACAAACAAAAGCTATTGATTAAAAAGCTTTTCACACAGCTTGCGGTTTTCTACTCCGCCGGTCTCGCTCTCCTTCACGCCTGAAAGGTTGGAATTTCCCCACCGAGCACAGCTCGTAGTAGGCGAAAAATGACTTTTTCGTGATCTCGATTCGGTGCTCGGCGCGATCTGACTGAAAGAGTCAATTCAGCTAGCAAAATATAAACGCAGAGCCACGAGTGGCCCTCATGCTTCCATAGGATCAGTAACCACGGACACGTGACCTCAACTATGCACCTCGGGCATGTTGCCCATCTACAGAAGGAAAAGGAGAGAAATAATCTCCTAACTCTAATATGTGAAATGAACCAAACGCCCACTTGCAGTGAAAAAGGAATAAACTGATTTGTCTAGTCCAGGTAAACAAATATTTAATAGTATGTACTCAGTGTTCAATTTTCTATTACCGAGCAAACAACTAAATGCAGGAAATGGATGAATAAATAAACGTGTTTGGGGTTTCACTCTGAACTGAATAATGCACTCGGAGTGATTTTATCAAGAACAAATCCTGACCATGAACGGTTTCTAAGACGTCACTGGGAGAAACATTGCTCGTGTCTACAGGCAAGTGGTTCATGGTTTTATTAACACCGCTACAGCAAACAGTCCAATGGGCCAGACAATCCTCAGGAAATGAGTGATAGTCAAATAGACAGGCAGTTGGGCAAAACCAGTAAAGCAGACTGTGTTCAAACACTGGTAATACAGGACGCCCAGGTTATTCGAAGTGAGTAACGTCTTTGCAAACAGGTGAGCGTTGCAAATGATCAGGTGACTTTGAGTGGGGAGGAGCTTGACTGGAGGGCAATGGTGATGAGATGATGAGGATGTGGGCTGAGGATCATGGGGGCATTTGGTCTGAAAAAAACTCATTAAGAGTAAGAACGTGCCGGCAATTCAATATTTAAAAGAAATAAATAAAAACGCAGACAAGCTTAACAGCTATGGATGTTTAAAATGTTAACATTAAGCAGAAGACACATCGCTGTACATAACTGTTTAATCCGTTTGACTAAATTCCACAGCTGAAGCAAATAAAGAAGAATCTTCCGAGACATCGTCCTGAACGAGATGCTGTTTCCAATTGGACGATGATTAGACGATGATTAGACGATTATAGCCAGTCTGGGCTGTATGCTGCCTGTCTGGGGTTTGTTTATTAAAAACTCACCACAATGCGAAAGCTTCTTTTTCACTACTATTGTGTTCTATTGTGCAAACACCAGACATCAAGGGCCCAATGTTATCTCTTCCTCAAGCACGACTCTCACTGTTCTGGACCTTCATGTTCCTTAAGGACATGTGGCAAGTCAGGTTCTACTAATAGTCATTAAGCCCTGGTTTATCCAGACATCACCTACAGAGCAGATGGCACTCCGATGTTGAAGTCGGGTCATAACCGAAATCCCAAATAGTTTCTTCTCGATCGGCTCCCTAGGTACACAAGTTTGGGCACTCGTAAGGACCCTGGCTCACTACACATTGGGACGCTGATGACTCAGTTTCCAGTGAACCTTCTAACGTCCCCATCACTCACTCTAAAACCCAAACATATCAAATATTTCAGATTTAAGTCATATAAACTTATCAGCTTAATCACGTGCGTTTCGGTCATGGCACGTCAAGCAGGATCGTAGGCTAGCTAGCGGTTCTTTTAAAAATCATTAGACTCAAACAAACTACATATAGAACATCAAATAAAGGTACAAATTTGCTGACAAAAGTAATCATTTGAGAACTACGACGAGGATAACGAGCTTACATTTGCAGACGAAATTAGCAGGGAGTTCGTCTGCCATTTTTTTTTTTTTTTTTACCTGAGAGGCTAGAATTTCATTTATGATGTCATTTCCAGTCAGGGAACAAAGTGCGCATCGATGCTCCCTGGTTTTTCGCAGTGCATTGTGCGATTTTTTTTCTTTTCTTTTTTTTTAGGGAGAGAACGTTCCAGTGCACTGGAAGAATTTAAAATTGCCGACTCCCTGATTTAGCCCTGAATACTGAACTAGAGAGCTGATCGAGAGGCACCCGAAGATAGAGAGAAATCAAAACCCATAGCCCAGCGGTTCCCAAACTGCTCTTCGCCGACTGTAATTAAGGACACTAAATTACAGCTCGAGTGAAATGTCCGAAACCAACAGTACTCGGCTGTTCACACCAGGCTTGAGCAAAACAGAATTCCTCAAGTCTTTACTGCCTTCCAATCAGTTTCATATTTCCCTTCAAGTTTCTTGTAACCTAGTTGTCAACCTGTAATTTATTCTGGCTTGCATTCGAACCCTACGTTGGCTTTCCTTCCTGATTTAGCCTGTAAAAGTTTTTTTTTTTTTTTTTTCTTTTGCGCAGTGTGAGACTCCCACTGACTACTGCACGTGTCACAGGGAAATACTTTAATGCGTATTTAATGTGTACCAAGGAGTATTACATCAATAAAAATAGCACTGCCTCTTTCGCCTTATAGTTCATCACGGTCAGGGTTGCGGTCGGTCCGGAGAACATCAAGGAATAAAGGAGCAGAGACACTCTGAATGGGATCCCAGTCCATGGCAGCACACTACGCATACACGGTCACACACGTATTTACACCTGGAGGCTAACTACCTACTGGCATGCTTTTGGGAGGTGGGATGAAACCAGAAAACCTAGAAGAAGCCCATGCACACACTCTATATAGACAGTAACTCGAGGCTCGGGATGCTACAGTGATCAATGAGCCTTGAGCGACCATGACCCAGTCGACGGTCCACCGGTTGTCTTTCCTTGGACCACGTTTGGTAGGTACTAACCACTGCATACTGGGAACACCCCACAAGAACTGCTGTTTTAGAGATGCTCGGACCCAGTCGTCTAACCGTCACAATCTGGCCCTCGTCAAAGTCGCACAGATCTTCACTCGTGCCCGTTTACTTTGTAAAAGTTGTACACGTCAACTTTGAGAACGTACTGTTCAACGCCATTACCGCTGCTTTTATGCAATATTAAAAAGGCACATAATTATGGATGCGACGCTCAGATTCGGGATATTACAGTTCATAATAAATCTATCCGACCCAGTTATATATCCATCCCTTTCTGACAACCCTATCGGACATACTGGGCGAAAATGAAAGGCTAGAAAGGAGCACGTGTGTCGGCATGTAAACGAGCAAGAGGCAAACGACGACACGTGACCGTGGGGGTTCGTGTTTAAAAAGGAGCCGATTTGTTTAATGGCAAGGAGTTTTCTTAAAAGCCACCGGAAAAGCGTTCGTACAGAACATCGAGGCTCTCGCCTTCAGTCTGATGCGCACTTCCATAACCTTGCCTACGTATAAAACACATCAAATATCTTAATATGAGCTGAACGAGTGGGGACTGTTTCAAGTTCTTCGCTGGGAATACAATTGAACATGAATTTGTTTAATTATACATGAGTGAAAAGAAAAAAAAACATCTGCGAAATCAATCCCTCTCTTCATCATAAAGGTAAACTTGTTCAGGTTCTTACATTTGCAATCAAAACGCTGAGATTTATGTAATTTGTTGTGTTTTTTTTTAACACTCCTGTAAGTGCATACATGCATGACTTGCTTACAGGACATGATCAGTATGACATTCACATCCCTCCCTAACCCTTCTGTATTAATAGAGTACAATGGAATGGATGGGTTCATACAAGCCAGAACCGTATGGCATGATTGACACGCTTCCTAACTCGGTTTTACAAGAGACGAGGCTCTCACAGGTGTCTCTGGAGCGCCGGTTCATCGGGTGAGGCGTTCCTCAGCTCGTGATGTTCCCTGGCACAGCAGAGTGCTCAGCGTGGTTCGTATCATCTCTCTCACACCCGGAGTCGCCCGCTCCCACAGAGCTCTGAAAAACCAAACACAATAGGAGCTGCGCATTGATGAGCCCTCACTGCTTCCGCCCGCCCCCCCCAAATCATCGCTCACTTCACGGGTATACACACGTTAATCCCCCGGGCCTGAGCAGGCTCTGCTGTTTTACTGAGGCAGACAAAAGGGGCAGCGAGGGGACACGGTGTGTATGTGTGTGTGTTTCAGGAGGGTGGAAGAGAGGTAGGAGAGGGGTGTGAGACACGATGCAGCTTCATGAAAAAGGGGACGAGACGGGACGATGGGTGGAGAGAGAGATGGGGGGGCGCAACTGGGACATACTGAAAGCAAAGCAAAGAAGGTTAGCATGGATATGACATGAAGCTGAAATTATTAATAACCTGTGTTGTTTTTATTTACTCATAGCATCAAGAAACTCCCTTTCCCTTTATCACTGACTCGCTTCAAAATCAGAAAACCTACACTAGTAATAGGCCAAATTACTTCACGGACCTTTTAGGGCTGCAGATTAAAATAGGAAAAGAAAATATATATAAATATTATATTATATATAGACAACAATTTACAACTTGGTTCTGTAGAGATGTCTGACAGGATTCGCATCCTACATGTGTCATAATGTACTATTTAAATAAAGCAACATTAGTCAATCTGTGAAAAGTAAAAGGAAGTCATGCTTTAACACAAGAGTGGGGTGTCTTACACCCTCACACGGAGCACGTCGAGCAGCTTTTTATATCCCACGCGGCACGTTACGATGACACGGTTAAACACGTCGGGATTTTACAGATGATTTTCTAACCCGATTCGTTTTAAATGACTTTCCAAAGCAATTCATTTAACTACGCGATGGACTCTCATCGACGGTGCTGAACACGGACGGACAGATCAGTAGCCCAGCTCAGTGGCTTTCAAAGTGCAGCACAGCCAGGGGGTCCAGGGCATGTTTATTTAATTTCTTACAGTGGGGGAAATCACTACACACATTATCAACGATATGTCCAGGCACCAAAGTCAGTTCAGGTCTAACGTGCTCTATCGGTGGAAAGGTCAGAAAGAGAGATCTCTATGGCTTAACATTAAAATATATATTATTTGAAACGTTTGAATAAATGCTCATTAAAAAAAAAAATCTGAGGGTCTCCATGGAATTTATTTTACAGTTAAAGAGGTCTCTGGGTACAAAAAGGTTGGAGAACCAATGACCCAGGCTCCAAAGACAAGTACATGCTTATTCACAGTGGCCTGTCAGCGCTACTAAAAAAAACTTTATCATCAGGACAAACTCTCGGCCTGCAGGTCTTGATCACAAGCCGTCAAACTATCCCTCAACTTCTTAAAAACTTTTTATACTCAAGTTGAAATGATGCTAAAGGTTATTCGCTAGTTTGTCTCCATTTGCATGATGACTCACGATCCAGGAGTGTACGGCAACGAGGAAAGGAAATGCTTCATTTCTGCATTTAAGTACATGTTAAGAATGTTGTTTTTTTTTCGTCTTTGCGAGTATAAATGCTGGTCAACGCTAAATTTTATTCCACTTTCGTTTGAAAAATCAAACAGCTACTCCGACTCGGACATATTTTATTACTTCGCTAGCACTCCCATGCCAATCTCAGAAAAAGACATTCAGATTATTTTATTCTGTTACTTCTTAGTCGTCCAATCGATGAATTCATAAAAAAAAAAAAAAAAAAAACCCAGCATTACAAAAGATAAAGAAAATAAGCTTCAGTCGATTTTGATCTCGTTGGGTCAGGACACTGGGGCAAGAATATTTTAACATGTCATGAAAAAAACATTTTTGCTGTACCCAGAGGAGTCAGACGAGCTGGGATAGAGCAAACAGCAAGTGAATGAACTGGGGTTTTAAACAACAACAACAACAACAACAAAACTTTGTTGTTAAAATAGTTATTATTCATATTTCCTCTTGGAAAATAGATTGTTAACACCAATCTTGCTGATGCAGTTTGTCTGTCTACACTAATCAAATTTACTCAATAAGATTCATAACACACTTTCCATCTATTTTATTATTTTTTAAAAATAACATTATGCGTTTCATGTTATAACACAAGCTCATATTGCAGGGTTGTTTTTTTCCACACCGGAATATTAATGGATACTGAAGTGAGTTGGATACCATGTGATGTTTATGCATACATGACTGATTGAAATCAAGTCATAAAACATTAACGCATGCCTGGTACAGATCAGGCAGCATGTTGCTACTCGATCCACATCCGCCGCCAGTTCGCAGTGCGTGCAGATAGGATAGCGACAGTGAATACCGAGATGCACCTCAGTGCTGTAGCGACCCCCCCCCCCCCCCCCCCCCCCCCCGCTGCACTAAAGACACCGGCTGAGGCGTGACCTGTTTGTATGTGAAATTCCGAAGAAACCGAGCAATGTAAAGTTCGACGCGACGTCGCCGTATAACTCGCACGACTCGTGCATCCTATCCCAATATATCGAGAGAAAATAATGACTTTCGCCGGACAATGCAAAGACAGAACACCACGGCTCACCGCCAAAAACTTTCTTAAAAGAGAATAATACTCCTATCCTCATTCCTTACTCAGTCTGTGTTCTTGAACTTAACTAGTTAACCTGGCGTACGTTATTGCATAAATTTGAAACGTCGGCCCGGGCAGCACGTTTCAGCGTGTACTTGGACTAACGAACGTAGGACTTGTCCATCAGTAAAACTCCATCACGAAATTAAACACCTATCACTTATGTGCATTATTTGAATATGCCACAATACCACCTTCGATAGATCAGAGACCAAGTGACTTTATCTACATGCACATCAAATTTCATTCAAGGTCTATATTCCGATTATGACGTTTATATGCGCACACAATAAAAGGTCAATAATTAGATTACTGCGGTCCATGTAAACGCACCGAGTGTTGTGTTGTGCTCGCAACTGCATGTTAAAAGGTGCATTAGGTAAGATTAGTGCGTTTTGGGTTTGTTTGTTTTTTCCTTTTCAAGATTAGGCGAGTTAATTTTTTACTTTTGAGTGACCCCTCCCACTTCACGACCATGTCCACAAAGCCCCGCCCCTTTTCTCTTAGAGTAGAGTGTCCAAACACAAACAAGGCTTCCGGCCCGGAACTTAGTTTTCCCAAATAGGTTTCCTCAGCCACCTGATACTTTTGTCCCGAGGTCACTGTTTAGAACTATTTTTTGTTCATCATGTTCTACATATTTTAGTTTTAACATATCACAAGTTTTCGCCTCGGTGTTTTACACCGTCGCTATAACGTTACAGGGTTTTGTTGTTGTTATTGTTGTTGTTTTTTTCGCCAGTGGTCCTAAACATTAACACATGAGCCTGAGGATGCAGCAGGGATACTAGTCAATACAGATGGCACCTACCTGTTACTACACCAACCTTAAAGATGCGTGTGTGTGTGTGTGTGTGTGTGTGTGTGTGTTCCAGCACGTCCAGAAAGCACTGAAGAACGGCTGAAAACACATTTAAAACGCACCTTGTCAGTATTAGCGGTTAGCCTTAACGCGTTAACATTATTTACACGGTTAAAGATTCGTGTGCGACGCTCGGCACTGCTGTGTGTTTGTCCTGTTCAATACATTGACAGCGGACATGTCCTCTAGTTGATGTTTATTGGTGTTTTCTTGCAGAAATCGCTGTTCTTTGCGACTCACCGGTACGAAGCATCTTCCGCCGTGGTGTGTTTATATTCAGCCGGCTGGGAACAAAAGCAGGGCTGCTTACTGTTTATTCCTCAACACGGAACAGCTCCGTGATTTCGGAAACATTTCCAGGACGTATTCAGAAAGCAAGGATTAAAGACATTCTCCCAGAATCATTGGTGGGTATTCCATGGCTATAAACGTTTTACGTCTCCTGTTTGAGCGCCAGTAAACGCACGCGAGCGAGCGAGCGAGCGCGCGCGCGCGCACACAGAGAGAGATTCTCACGCCGAGGTGTATAAAGCCTACATGTTTATAATTCCATCATTTCTTTTCTTTTTTCTTTTTCTTTACATCATTCACAAAGCGGTGGTGGTGTCTGTGTGTCAGCAGTGCTGTCACGGACCGCGTCTCTCCTCATGTCTCGGTCTGTTCAGTCTTTAGATAGACGGCACGGGGAGGGCTGAATGTGCGCGCTCGTGTGTCTCGGGAACGCGCGCGAGCGTATAAGCAGCAGAAGTGTTCTGTAGAAAGGGTTTCACTTCACATTGTGTGATTTCACTTGTAGCTTGCGTGGAGAAGCTATGAAAAAACACAACCGGGGGGGTGTGCTGTAATAGGAAAACAATCCAGGGCAGGGTTGCAAAGTCACCACCCTGAAGTTCGATAGTCTCCTGAAGTGGTTGATGTCTCTTCTAGCAGCACAGAAAGGAGGGAGATGCGATGGGAAGGGTTTAAGGTGCGCGCTCCTGCGTCTAGCCACCTGCTCGGGAACGCGCACTGGAAACAAGCTCGCGACAGGTCAGCGGTATCGTTTATGCAGAGAGCAGTACGAATAAGTAACACGTTTAACGGACTGCACGTGCATAATAATTAGACGCGTGCACGGACTGGATGTAGTAAGATCTCTTTATGGCGGTAATTACAGACTGCTTATACAAAGGCACGCGTGCTCATGCAGTGTTGTGGACCCGAGTCACATGACTTGGACTGGAGTCACACATTTGCTGACTTGCACCTCGGCTTTGACATAATTAAAGACTTGCACCTCGGCTTTGACATCATTAAAGAAGACTTGCGACTCGACTTTGATCAAATTAAAGAAGACTTGCGACTCGACTTAACATTGCAGGCTGAGATGTCCAGGACAGTTTTGTGTATGTATATTGAGGATGAGCTACAATTAGGATCTGTGAGCAGATGCCCTGCTGAAATAGCATTAGTAATAGTAAACTGGATGGAGCATTCGTGTACCGAGAGGTAGGGTTGTCAATATGCCTATAAAAGCTGGTATCAGAAAGTTTTCTCTCTGCTTCTTTAATGTAGATGGCTTTTCTCCAGTCAACAACTGCTCCATCTTCCATCAGCTGTCTTTCAGCGCTGCAGATTCCTGCCTTGGTAGATTACAGCTTATGTTTTTTTTTTTCTTACTTTACTTTGCTCATTCTTCTTTATCCATCCATCTTCTATACCGCTTATCCTTCCTTCAGGGTCACGGGGGAAGTTGGAGCCTATCCCAGGAAGCATGGGGCACGAGGCGGGGTACACCCTGGACAGGGTGCCAATCCATCGCAGGGCACAATCACATACACACTCACATTCATACACTACGGACACTTTAGACACGCCAATCAGCCTACCATGCATGTGTTTGGACTGGGGGAGGAAACCGGAGTACCCGGAGGAAACCCCCGCAGCACGGGGAGAACATGCAAACTCCACCCACACAGGGCCACGGTGGGAATCGAAACCCAACCCTGGAGGCGTGAGGCGAACGTACTAACCACTAAGCCACCGTGTGCCATTTTTCTTTATATAAATCTAAAAACGTATATAAATCCAGTGCTTGAATATCTCCCGTTGAAGGTGTCCAGTTTGATTTAGTGGAGTTTTATTTACAAGGTCTGTATTGAGGAAGTCTAGATCGTGTATTTTAGCCATTCTCATTACATAAAGTGACCATGAAGCCTCAAATGAAAAAATAATTTACGGTCTTAAAATCAATGAATTCATTGGGTATAGACCCTTTAGTATAAATCGAAGGCCTTTGGATCACACAGGTCACTCTATAGCTGTCAGTTCTAAATCACTAGGAACGTGTCTTGTGGTTGGAATGGTTCTTCTTGCGTTGCGTTCTTTAAAAGTCCTCTTGAGCACAGCATGAGTTGTAGTATATCCCATACGTAGGAAAAACCTTACAATTATGTCAGTGGATTAAAACCACAGCATTAAAAGAGTAGCTCATGACCTGTAATCTAGATGATGAAAAAAATGGTTTCAATTAGGTTTTAAGATGATCCATTTCTTATCCATAACGAGCAAAGCAGAGGCAACAGTGGTGAGGGAGACCTCAACTGAGGAGGAGGACATGACGAGGAAACCTTGAGAGGCACCAGACTTGAAGGGGAACCCATCCTTTTCTTGGTGACATGAGATCATAGGATTATAAAATCATTATTCTTTGACAATTACAGAACCCTTCACTTCTTGCACTTTATTGTATTATATTTCATTTTAAATTAATTAAATTCACATTTTGGCTATTCATCTACAGACAATCCATAAAGACAAAGTGAAAGCATGATTTTAGCAATTGAACAAAAACTGAAATCGAAAGCACTCCAAATTTTATGTTTGCTTTGATGATCTTGATGTCTCTAGAACTTGACTGGAGTCCACCTGGGGCAAATTCAATTGACGATATGATTTAGAAAGGCTGGTCACGCCAGCCAGACCAAAAACCAAGCGATGGCGGAATTCTCCACAGACCTCTAGGATTAAATTGTGTCGGGATATAGATCTAGGCAAGGGTATAGAAACATTTCTAAAGCTTTGAATGTTCCAAAGAGCATGGCGGGCTCCACCATTGTGAAATGGAAGGAGTTTGGAACCACCAGGATTCATAGAGCTGGCCATCCAGCCAAACTTAGTAACTGGGCTAAAAGGGACTTGATCATTGAGGTGACCAAGAACCTAATGGCCACTCAAACAGTGGTTCAGATGTCCACTGCAGAGACAGGAGAACCTGCTGGATGGACAACCATCCCAGAAATATCAAAATCAGGCGTTTATGGTCGACTGGTCTGATGAGGCTTTTTTTTTTTCTTCCACTTTTTGGGCTGAACTCTAAGCACTATGTCTAGTGAAAACCAATCATTGCTCATGAACTGATAATACAATACCATCCTTATGGTGGCAGCATCATGCTATGGCTTCTAAGAGGCAGGGATGGGCAGACTAGTATAAATGCAGCCAAATACATGATTCTTTGAAGAAAACATGATCCAGAGTACACACCGCCTCATACTAGGATGAAGTTTCAGCTTTCAGCATTACACTGATCCAAAGCATACAACCAAGACAATACTAGTATGGCTTTCACCCCCTTGCATGTCTCAGTCAAAACCCAGAGCCCCATAGAGCATCTGTGTAGACACCTAAAGACTTACAAATATTCCCCATCCAGCCTACCTGAGCTTGAGAGTATCTGCCAGGAAAAAAAAATGAGAGAAACTGCCCAAATGCAGGTGTGCAATGCTTGTAGAGACACAACACAAAGGACCACACAGCCCAAAACTCTACATGATGGGCTTGTCCGAAGCATCCTGATTCTCTGGAAACCTTGCACACTCCATTGTTTTCTAATGAAGGTGTATAAAATAAGTTCGGTCACCTGTATACTGTTTATAGTTTCTCGTCATTGCTCAGCATAGTTACGGTTCTTACACAATTCTTGAATCTATGTCACCCTCTAGTGGCCACGGTCTGTTAACTCCACCAGCTATGCTGTTCAAAAAAATAATAATAATAAATTATTAGCATGCCGAGTCCATGTAATATCACATTAATATTTTATTTGATCAATTCTACTTAAAATATAGTGCACACTTTTTTTTTTTTACTATAAAATGATGGCATGACGTTCACAGCAACTATGGGTCACATTTCATTTAAATTATGGCAAAAGTGTATTAAAAAATTTTTTAAACACAAAGACAGACATTCCTTATTGCGTAACACTACCAACTCCCCAACACCATTTACTAGGAATGTTTCTAAATATTAGAAGTTATAGGTTTATCCATGAAGCACAACATACTTTTGGTCAACGGAGGCATGGATTAATAATGTTAAGTTAACGCTTTACATATAAAAATGCGAGTGCTTATGGCTAGTATACAACAGATAGGTACAGTCATAACATATTTTAAATCTTGTACTGTCCTAAAAGTGTTGAGGCTGACTTTTACAATAAAGACTTTGTTACCAACTGGATTTGTTATTTAATTTTTTTTTTCCCCCTTCCACCAGTAAGAAAGCGTTTAGGTAGTGTGATCCAAGAGTTCACCCTGTCTGAACCGGTGTAGTCAGTGGTGGTGTATAGTGCACTTCCTTCTTTGATGCTTGTCCGAATGAGAGATTAGCTCTCTAAGGGGGCACGTAAAGGAATGCAGCCATCCATCTCCAAAGACTCCGGCCAGCCCTCGTATTTATTACTACTTTTGCTGTTCTTCAATCGCTGAGAAAAGAAAAAGAGAGAGGGGGTTTTGTCATACAGATTCAACATAAACGGGGTCACTTTAATTCAATTCAATCCATACGGCGCTTTTAATAACGGACGTCGTCTCGAAGCAGCTTTCCAGAAACATATAAAACACAGGATAGAGATTTTAAGCATGTGAATTTATCCCTATTGAGCGAGACGGTGGTGACGGTGGTGAGGAAAAAACTCCCCAAGATGTTAAGAGGAAGAAACGTTGAGAGGAACCAGACTCAGAAGGGAACCCGTCCTCATCTGGGTAACGACGGATAGTGTGAAAGTAAAAGAAAGTCCATTATGTTGTTTTTTATTTTTTTATGAGGTCTGTTTTGTTGAACTGGTCCACTGAAGGAGACTTGAGTGCAGAACTGCACGTTGTAATTGCAGTCTCAAGGCCGTCGCAGCGACCGTAGTCCCAGCGACCACAGCGAGAACGTCCATGTGGAATTGAAGTCCAAAACCATTTCCATGCTACTTCAAGCGACACCATCCTCCGCGATCTCCAGGCTGCACTGCTTGGGGTCATCCCCCGCCCATCTCTTCATGTTAGTTACAGCTTTACACCTGGTACGAAATTACTGACACTGGAGACTCCTTCAACGACGTTAAATAAACATCAGCTCAACAACACGTACAAACGTTTTCGATCTATTTACGGCGCGTGTCCACCCTACAAACCTCCGTTACCACAGAAACGATACCGTATTAGAACGAGTGCGTTAATTATAAACCTGGGGTTTGCTTTGCAGATGGAAATGCGATCAGAGCTGCTGTTATAGGGAACTAATCAACACCTAGGTTTCTGACTGATCAGATTCAAGCATTTTTGTAATTAATGGACTACAAAAACTGAATGAATGAATGAATATATTCATGGTATAGTTCAACAAAACAAACTTATCAGAAATGTGTCTTGGAATTTAATTTAAATCATTTATTTCAGTTTCTATGTATTTTATTTTATTGGTTGTACTGTACTTTAATTGTATGCTATTCAAAAACAATTTTTGTTTTGTTCTTTGTTAACTATAATGTTGGTCCTACCTGCTCAAATGGGCTTTTGTTTTGTATTCCTTTGGCTCCCACAAACACCCAGCTGTCCCTGAATGCTAGCTCCTTTATTGCTGTGCTGCCCAGCTCCTCGAACAGCCGCCGTGCCTCATCATTCAACCTGAAAGCCGCAGATGAGTTAACCACTAACTCCAGGACATCAGAGAAACACAGAGATATTACGTGCTTATTAAAAGCCAGATGGGGATATGATAGCGATGGGTTTATGAGATTCTGGAGTAGCCTCGGGTTTTGTTATCGATTCGGTCGTCACGAGAGGGAGTGACGATTTACGATGTGTGCAGGAGATACGGTGTGCACGTTCTTACTTGGTGGCTGGATCGTCAAAGGATGCCACAAACACTAGGGTTCCTTCATGGAGAGGGCGCAGAAACTTCAGCAACTTGGACACATCTGTGGAAAACAAGAAGGACGGTTATGCCAGCATTCAGACTGTGATGAAAACAAAACAGCTATGACTTGAAGAAACCAACCTCCTTCCCACATGTCAAATGAGTTGGTTTCCAACAGATCTCCGGTGACCCCTGACAAAACGAACAAAGCATTAATATTAATATCATCATCATGCTGTAAAAGTGTTGTGGTGCCTTATATATATATATATATATATATATATATATATATATATATATATAAATTAATATAAATTAATTGCTGCGCTAATTTGTACGGTGGATGCTCACATGAACAAAAACAATCCCCCCAACAAAGTGTGCAATTGTCAATATGGTAACGTTTTCTGTAGGGAGCCATTTTTCTTTTCATAAGGAGGCGTCTCCGGTGTCAGTGCTTTGTAACAGTCGGAGGTAAAGCTGTAACCAAAATTTCCGACAAGGGAAATTCATCAGGACAGAGAACGTTTGTGCCCTCAGGTCTGGGAACATGAAAAACTACATTTTTCCTCTCATGAACTTCAAGCAAGAAGGAACTAACCAGTCATTGGATTGCATTACTCCACTTTGTCACAGATTAGTTTCCTTTAACAGCATACCCTGTTGTGTTTTATTCCTTCTTTAGTTTATATGACATTAATATGGACTAAAATGGAAATGCCATTAAGAGGCAGTGAGTCCCATTACTATATTTGCTCTAGAAGGCTTTTAACGCGCATCCTTTTCTAGATGCTGGAATAAAAAATAAAAAAATAAAAATAAAAAAAAAGATCGCATCTCATTTACAAGTTCATGCACATAGATGTGGCTTGTCTTGTACTTGAGGCAAATGGGCAAAACCAGATCATTTGTTTAGCTCTAGAGCAATGCAGCATCCGCAGGCTTGAATAGTCCAATTGTTATGTATGACTCTCTAGACATAAAACGTCACCATGTACAGTATATGACGGAATATTCTCCATCATTATTATATATGTACAGCTACAGCTAGCTTACCGTTTACCAAGGCGACGTTGAGTCCTCTGCCAACATTGTTCTTCACACTGCTGATAAGACTGAAAGAACAGAGAAGGTCATCAGATTGTGTTTGCGCCATAGCGTATTGCAGGCACACGTCTGTCTGAGAAACGTCTTCAAGCGGGCAGTAACCGATTGTGTACGGAAAAGAAAACAGTCGCATTGTCTACAACCAGAGATTAAACTGAGCGAGAGCTCAGGGCTTAGAAGTCGGGCACATTCGCTTTGTGTAAACTACTAATATTGTTTATAATAATATTAGTTGTGTAAACAACTAATATTGGCACCCTTGGTAAATATGAGGAAAAGAAGGTTGTGAAAATTTGTATTATTGTTTAACCTTTTGTTCAAAAATTTCACAAAAATACTCCGCTCTTTTGGATATCAAACACAACACAGGTTTATTTAAAAAAAAAAAAAAAAAAAAAAAGAAAATCTTTGTAAAGTAAGTGCGTGAGAATTATTGGCACCCCTATGAATTCATATGAGGAAAAATATTTTTGAAGTATATTCCCACTGATATTTTATATTACACCTGGGTGACTAGGAACAGGAACTTGTTCAACCATGACTTCATGTTTCACAGGGGTATAAATATGAGATAACACATAGGCCAAATTCCCTTAGTCATTCATAACAATGGGTAAGAGCAAGGAATATAGCTGTGATGTGCGGCAAAAGGTTGTTGAGCTTCACAAAATGGGACGTGTCAAGAAGAAGATTTCCACCATCAGGGCAATAATTAAGACGTTCCAGTCGACTGGAAAGGTTATGAATCAACCTGGAATTGGACGTGTGTCTATATCGTCTCAACACACTGTGAAGAGGACGGTTCGAGTGGACGAAAAATCTGCAAGGATCACAGCTGGAGAACTGCAGAAGTTAGTTGAGTCTTGGGGTCAGAAAGTCTCCAAAACTACAATCCGAAGTCTCCTACATCACCACAAGTTGTTTGGAAGGGTTTCAAGAAAAAAGCCTCTACTCTCATCCAAAAACAAACTCGAGCGTCTTCAGTGTGCCGACACTACTGGAACTTCAAATGGGATCGGGTTCTATGGTCAGATGAAAACAACATAGAGCTTTTTGGTAATAAACACCAGAGGTGGTTTTGGCACACAGAGAGGAAGCCGTATGGAAAAGTCCCTCATGCCCACGGTTAAATATGGAGGTGGATCTTTAATGTTTTGGGATGTTTTTCTGCCAGAGGACCTGCACATTTTGTTAGGATACATGGCATCATGGACTCGATCAAATATCAACAGATATTAAATGAAAACCTGACTGCCTCTGCCAGAAAGCTTAAAATGGGCCGTGGTTGGATCTTCCAGCAGGACAATGATCCGAAACATCATCAAAATCAACACAAAAATGGTTTACTGACCACAAAATCAAGGTCCTGCCATGGCTGTAGTTAAAATAAGAAACATACTCAAATAACAGTTTTAAATCACATTTCCTGCAAGGCAAACTGCAGGTTTATATTAACGCTAGTTCTAACACGTTGTCAATTCTATAATAACAGCTCGCTCACAGGGAATTGTAGAATATATAAAAGGGTATGGAAAAAAAATAAATAAATCAATCAATCAACAGGTTTTCTGCAAGGAGACGTTAACGCTTATGGAAGGAGTCTCCAGTGTCAGAGCAGATGCAAAGCTTTTCTACCTTCAAGTAGATTTTCCCCATTTCCTGTTTCTCGGTAACACAAGCTAAATTTTGTCTTCTGACAGGACAAAAGACTGTTTCTATCTGCTACAATGTTAGTGATTGCTTACTTTTTTAATGTTGTGAGTGTTCCGTAACATTAAATGTAACTATAAACGGATTAAAGGTAGGAATTTATGGGAACTTAACCACAGGAACGCAGATTCACACCACCTCACTGTTGATTAAACTCCTACAGCAGCATGCCCTGTAGTGTTTTCTCTCTTACCTTGACCGTTAAAATGAAATCTAGCACGAACTCATACTCATTGGATACATGCCAAGTCTTACACTCGTTTTAATAGTTATAAAGTAGTAGGAAGGAGGCTAAGACAGTGACATGCACTGGAACCTAATGGAGTTATGAAGCCAGTAATGATGGAAGTGAGAGACAACACACTCTGAGCATGGAAAGATGGAAAAGCAAACAGATATATACAGATACAGTAAATATTTACATCTTATCTTCCAGACAGATTTTCGGTCCGATAACATTCGCAGCTCCAGAAATCAAACGGAACGCAAGGTGTTTAGGAGGACATGGGGCGGAGAGGCCACACTTGTACTTGTGTGGTGATGGTTCTAAGAGAAGAGACACAGACAGCATTGTTAAACCAAACTTTAACACCAAATATATAATGCAGTGGTCCCGAATAGTAATGTTTGTACCTGTAGTGGATTCGTCTTGTGCACCTGTGGATCAGAAATAAGTCACAAATGATCAGTGATAAAAACTACTGCAAAATGCAATAAGTGTAAAAGTAGTAGAATTGTATAAAAATCTGAAAGAGGACATCTCATTATAAATATAGTAAAAAAAGGTAAAACATTTAGACAACTGAAATGACGAGGCCCTGAGCACGGCCGACCTGAGTGCGTACAAAATGAGAGCAGTATGCTGTGAATTACAAGCACATAAAAAAGGTATTCACGCATGTAGAACAAGGAAGCAGATATGCACACGAATGAAGTTATTTACAGTCGAACAATAACGGCCTAAACTATCAAAAATACACTTTTTTAGGGCTTTTTTTTTTTACTACCATGTTTGATAGCAATTTTATCAGGAGTAGTTCTCTCTAGATTCAGACATCTTGTCACCAGCCTTACAGTTTTCCCCCCTTGGCCCCGTGGGCTATTCAATCTGTCCTTGCGGGGTCATTATATTATTTAGCTACCATTATCGGACTGCTGCATCACGGAGAAAAGCTATACACGCCATCTTCCGCATAGAAACCCAGCATTGGCTAGTATAACTATGAGAATCCAACCACCATCATGGTTTGACCAGGGTTAAATAATAATAATAATAATAATAATAATAATAATTATTATTATTATTATAATTATTATTATTATAACTGAACTCGGCCGGAGTGGGACCATCACAGTAACCTGCGTCCATGGGGATACCAGGGAAGTCCCAGCGACCGAGGTCCAGATCCGGGGTAAAGCTGGCACCTGGCCACTCCTAGGTGGCATTATCCCCAATCCCCCGGTGCCCCTGCTCCTCGGAAGAGACTGGCCAGAGTTCCCGACCAGCCCAGCTCCAAAATCTGGCAGGTCGCCTCAGCGCACGAAGGAGACCCGAGCCCGGCAGGCCTACTTGTTGCAAGACGAGGGGGGTGCCACAGCAGAAGGTAAGCCGCATACACACACTAACCCGATATCGTCTGGGTTTCACCAGGTGAACCGGCAGGGAAATTTTGGGCGGGAGCAGAAGGAGGACGACTGCCTGAAGCACTGCTGGATCCAGGTGCGACTGATAGAAGGGATCAACCACGACCCTGACCGAAGGCTCCCCTCGTCCTACTTCCTCGTTCGGGGTGGTCTCCTTTACCAACGAGCCTGCCGCCGAGAGGAGCAGGTGGACCTCCTGGTAGTCCCCAAGACCAAAACCCAGACACTGATGCACCTGGCCCACACCCATCCGCTCGGTGGCCACTTGGGAGCGTGAAACACCCTGGAAAAGCTGAAGGATCGCTTTGTCTAGCCGGGGATGGACGCAGAAGTCCGGGGCTTCTGCCGACAATGCCCCTAGTGCCAGCGCACCGCCCCACAGAGGCCCCCACCGACCCCCCTTATCCCTCTGCCCATCATACGCGTCCCCTTCGAGCAGGTTGGCATGGACCTCGTGGGGCCACTCCCCAAGTCTGCCCGGGCTCACAATGCCCATACTCGTCATCCTGGATTACGCCCCCCCGATACCCTGAGGCGGTGCCCCTCTGCAAAGCCACCTCCCATAATATTGCGAAAGAGCTGATGCTCCTCTTCAACAGTGTGGGGATACCAAAAGGACATGTGAACCGACCAAGGTACGCCTTTTGTCTTCAAACTAATGTCTGATCTGTGTCGGCTGTTGCAGGTAAAACACCTAAAAGCGCCCGTCTACCACCTCCAAACCGACGGGCTCTTTGAAACGTTCAATCAAACCTTGAAGCAGATGCTACAGAGGGTGGTGAATGAAGAAGGGAGAAACTGGGACCTCCTCCTGCCCTACGTGCTTTTCGCCGTCCGGGAGTACCCCCAGGTCTCCACAGGCTTTACCCCCCTTTGAACTCCTCTTCAGACGGTGACCTCAAGGACTGCTGGACGTGGCCCAGGATAAATTATTATTAGTAGTAGTATTATAAGTATTATTATTATTATTAGTAGTAGTAGTAGAAGTAGTAGAAGAAGAATTATTATTATTAATATTATTATTATTATTATTAGCAGCAGTAGTAGTAAAACCCAACCAGCCCCAGGGTTAAACCATTAAGGGTTAGATTTGAGCTTTTCTGCAATAACAAAGTACATGTCCTGTCCTGCAGTGTGATTGGCAACGAGCCGGAGAGACAACGTTGTTGACAAATGAATAAAAACTAGTTATATTTTTTCTTCTGCTCACCAGTAAAGAACATTTTCATGACCGAACTTCCATCTCCTCCTAGTATGGAACTTGCCAGAAGCCAAGTCAAGCCTACAAGGAATACGATGGCGACTGCACGCAGTGGTCCTGTGAGATACAGAGGGATAAAGTCAACATTTAAGAATGAACACAATAAGCATCAGGCATGAGGTTTTGGTACACGAGTCGCATCTCTTTTGCATGGAAGCCTAACACTCATTTCCATCTCAGAAATGATATCTGTGCGAGCTTCCAAACAAGCAGCCAGAACAAGCAGGATTGCTGCATTCCTGTAGTCATGTTGTATGCATAAAAAAGATGACTAATGTGACTGATATGGAAAAATTATCATGTAACTAAGGAATGAAGCCTGGAGAACTTGGGTCGTTTTGAGTAGTGGTGCTGGTTGCTGCAATTCTGCAAACCTCGGCACAACAGAACAGCAGGTTTTAATTAGTCGAAGGTTTGCATAAACACTACAGAAAATGCTGACATGCAAACATCATGGAGCCCGAGGCCATTAGATTAATGCCGATTAGTAGATTAAATGGACACATCATGCTCTAGTCTTCCCATTTTGAAAACGCATCAATTTGGTTGGCTGACTCCAAAACTATTGGTACGGCAAGGCCAATTCATTTGTTTTTGCTGTAGACTGAAGACATTTGGGTTTGAGATCAAAAGTTGAATATGAGAAGAGAGTTCAGAATTCTAGATTTCACTACCTGGTATTTATATGTAGATGTGTCAAACATAGAACACGGCACATTTTGTATCAGACCACCCAATATGTATGTGAATAAAAAAAAAAAAAAACACGTGACCCACAGGTGTTTCTTGGGCTTGCGTGGCTGCTTCTGCTTCTTAAACTTTATTGATGATTGAACTCATGATGGTACCAGGAGAATGAATTTAGAAGTCTACAGGAACATTTTATCTACCAGTTTACAGAGAAATGCATCCAAATTAATTGGGAGGAATTTTATCATGCAGCTAGACAATGCTTATCTAGACTGGCCACGTCAAGGACCAGACCAAATGAATTGGCCTTGGTGTATAGCACAAACAAATAAATTGGCCTCGCCATTCCAATAGTTTCAGGAACTGTATTTAGTGCGCAATTTGTATTGAAAAGGAGGAAAAAAAATCTGTCTTTACAGTTTTTTTTTTTTTTTAACTTTTAAAAAAGTTCAAAGTTCCAGCAACCCTGAGCTCAGTTTGCTTAGTTTCCTCCGACCTCCCAAAAAAACATGCTGGTGGATTGGATTGGTCTGGCTTTAAATTGCACCTAGATGTAAATGAAGGTGTGAATGTGTGTGCGTGGTGGTCTGGCATCCCATTCTGGTAGTATTCCAGCCTCGTTTATTGAGCCTGGGATAGGTTCCGGATCCACCTCAACACTGACCAGGATAATGCACTTGAGCTACGTTCAGTGACTATTATTTGAACACTCGTTTATATAAAACCGCAACAGTCAAGAAAGGACTAGAGCATTCCTAGAACAATTGAACTTTGAACATGTCTGTCTAGGTGTGTTCTCTTCTGTTGCACCACAGTGTGTTGATTTATTTTAATAACCTGTTCCTTGAACTCTCCAGCAGCTTTCAACAGTTTTCATTTGAACTTTTCAGGCCAAGGGATCATGATATTGCAACGCAGATTTCTTTACAGAGCAGTATAGTCATGCTATTGTAAGGAATAAAACATGACGGGGTATCCTGTTATAGGAAAATAATCAACTACAGGGTGATGTGATTCGTTCCCCGACTCCCCAACTTAACTCCTCTTATACCACTGCAATTTGCCTTCTACTGCAATTTTAAATTATATTACATCATAGATTTTCATCTTCATTTCCTGGTGTGTCAATAATACAAGTAAGTACATGTTATGTATATTTATCAACGATGAACAGTCGCTCTCGCACACCTTTGCTCTTTTAAACAAACATCTCCTTACAGAAAGCTTCACCGTATTTACAGTTACACATTTTACCTCCTTAAATAAATATTTGAATCCCTTATTAATTATACTAGCATTAGTCTTATATTACCTGTAGCTTCACCCACACAAGTCGCTTTTGTAACGTATTAAAACGAAGTATTGCAACCCCCATTCCAACAACGTTGGGACGCGGTGTAAAATGTAAATAAAAACAGAATGAAATGGTTTGCAAATCTCAATGTAAAATTGCGAAGACTATGAATATCACACACTTAAGTATGTTTCTAGACCGTTACTGAGTACTAACCCTAACCGTTTTTTTTTTTTTTTTAATTATTACAGTTCCTGTTTGGATTTTAAAGTCCCCCTCGTGTCGTCTTCAAACCTACCGAATGGTCTGTTTTGTGCATCAGCCTTCTGGATTAGTAAATATGTTTGAATGTAAGGTTTTTGATTTGAGATGAAGACCATGACAATAATCCAGACACCAACGGAACGTTTTGAGAGAGGGGGAACTCGCCATTGTGTTTAACATCCCTATAGAATACCTAAACCTTTTACAGTTCAGCATGAAAACTTGACAGACTTGTTTGGGCTCTGAAAATCTATCCAATGTGTACTGCCTGTAAATCTTCTGGAGTCCTATATTATAAACCCGGGGGGAGGTGGCGGGGGGGCTTTGGGTCGGGGGGAAGAATGGTCAATTCTAGAGGTGACAGAAAATTCATAATGTCCATTTGAGGTCATTTGCCTAAAAAGTTTGAGTAAACTTGATTCTGGTCAGCTGGTTTGTCTTTGGAGCTACAGTACAGTACTTAATGGCTCAATGCTTATGCTGCCTCACTTCAACTTCTAATCCAGCTTACATATACACAACAAAGATATACGTCGTTGTGTTCTCCGTCCCAAAGCGGTGTATCCGAACTCTATAAATACAAGCACACAAGCAAGAAGTATACGCACCTGCCAACCTCATGGTATCCAGACTGCAGATCCTGAACAGTGCAGAAGATATAGAAGCCTCCTGTTTGTGAGAAAGAAAAGCATTACTCAGACTGATTTTCTGATCCACTGGCGTTTCCCCAAACGGGTCCTGGGTACCGTCCCTTCCCCTCCTTATCTCACAAGCCATGAAGATCATTGAACACATAGTTAAGGTGTGGAGATATGAGACGCAGTTTGGGAAACCAGAAAGTTTAGAAATAACATGCTTTTTACATAGTTAGTGCATAATTTAGTCTGGTTTGAGATTTGTAGTCATCTCCATAAATAAATAAATAAATAAATAAATAAATAAATAAATAAATAAATGGATGGATGGATGGATGGATGGATGGATGGAGCACTCCCTCCCAGTCCATAAGACTATCAAAATCCCACAATGCACTGCAACAGGTTTGTGTATAAAAAGGTTCCATTTTGGATGGTACAGAATACACATGATTATATATACACATACACACAAAAAAAAAAAACACAAACACAAACCTGAATGAAATAGAGCCACGTTTAGGACACAATATGCGTTTCCAGTACAGAAATGCAAGCAACGGAACACACGATTTGAGATACAGGTCGCTGAAAAGGATGTAAGACAACACCCGGCCTCTAGAGACGCATCCGAGCGACGTACCTGCAGCGATCAATATACCATAAACACCTATGACTTCCGGGATGAGATGGTTTATAGAGACGCAAATTAGAACGTGCACGCGTTTCTAACGCCATATAGATAGCCAGGTTCCCTGCTAGCTAACCTATCTAACCATCAGCTAGAGGTCACTGGCTGAATAACAAGGAAAGTTGAGTTACCGTCGATGTGTTAGTTTCTTCGTTGTTTTTTTTTCAGTCAGGAAGTTTCCAGAAAGCAGCAATGACAGAGAGAAATGCGCGCGTGACTGATTCCTCTGCGCCGAACGCGCACCGCAGCGGACATCATCAAAACATGTCCTAAACCCTCCACAGAGCAAACCTCCTGAACTGCGAGCCAACGCTAAAATGTTTAAAATAAGCTCGCGAAAGTGGGGGCAAACAGAACCACGCAAATACTCCAGCGAATCTGAGCAAGCGCGTCTTTTTCCGGTTTATGTTGCTAGAGGATTACGTCACAGACACGTGACAAGCCTGCCCCATAAATACCTGTTTTGATTTACCCGCCCCCAGATATTTTGTGTGTGTGTGTGTGTGTGTGTGTGTGTGTGTGTGTGTGTGTGTGTGTGTGTGAGTGAGAGAGAGAGAGAGTGTAAGCGAGAGAGAGAGAGAGATAAGTATACTTTGTAGATAAGGTTAATAGTGGCTGTATTGCAGCGGTATGATCTAGCCTTTTATCAGTGGCTATATAAATATAAAGGCTATATAAATGGCTAAAATGGGGCTAAAACCCCACGTGTTTCAAGCATAAAAAGACCTAAATAAGGTTTCATTTTTGGCATCTTCATCAGATTATGTACTGTTACTATTGTGGTACTGTAAGGTGTCCTTGAGTGTTAATGAAAGGCACCAACAAATAAAATGTATTATGATTATTAGTGTTAACAAATGTCATAAGGAAGTCTCTCTCTCTCTCTCTCTCTCTCTCTCTCTCTCTCTCTGTCTCACACACACACACACAGAGTGAATCTTCTATATATCTGCATAAATATGACCTAAAACATGATCATATTTTCACACAAGCCCTAAAAGTTTAGTTTAATTTGTTTTATTTGTGAGAGATGATTGAAAAGCTTTCATCAGTTCCTGACAGGAAAAAGTATTTCGAAATTCTCGCTGCAGGGCAAAGACGAAACACAGTGCCTCACTGTGATGAAAGTGGGTTTCACCACAAGATCAGGTGTGAGTGAGCGTCCTGTTATATTTAAAGAATAGGGATCTATCAAAGCCTGATCTTCACAACACATGTTTGTGGAAGTGTATTGTGGCATGAGCGAAGGAGTGTT
Organism: Ictalurus punctatus; assembly: GCF_001660625.3. Taxonomy (NCBI): domain Eukaryota; kingdom Metazoa; phylum Chordata; class Actinopteri; order Siluriformes; family Ictaluridae; genus Ictalurus; species Ictalurus punctatus. Next base: position 2,693,166 of record NC_030430.2, on the reverse strand, counting down.
CTGAGGACCTCAAAAAAAGGAATGTCACAGATATGTAGTATTGTATCTATACACACCCACACACACCCACACACACCCACAGCGCTGTGAAAAGTATTTTCCCCACCCTGAATTTTTCTGTTTTTGTGTGTCTCATGCTAAATAGATATTTAGATCTTCAAACAAAATACAACATAAAACAAAGGCAACCTGAGTAAACACACACTACAGTTTTTATTATTATTATTTTTATTGAAGCAAAAAAAGTTATCCAACACCTGTCACCCATGTGAAAAACTAATTGCGCCCTTAAAGTTATAATCCAGTTGTGCCACCTTTAGCAGTAATAACTGCAACCAAATACTTCTGGTAACTGAAGATCAGTCCTTCCCATCACTGTGAAAATTTTAGGTCACTCTTCTTTACAGAACTGATTTTGTTCAGCCACAAGGAAGTTTTTTTTTTTTTTAACTGCCCATTTAAGGTCCTGCCACAGCAGGGTCAAGTCAGGACTTTGACTGGGCCACTCAAAAACTTTAATTTAGCTATTTTTGAGTCATTCATATGTGAACTTACTCATAGGCTTTGGATCATTGTCTTGCTCCACAATCCAGTTGCACTTGAGTTTCAACGTACGGACTGAAGACCGGATATATTTTTATTATTATATAGGATTTTCTGATAAAGAGCAGAATTCCTGTTTCCCTCAGTTATTGCAAGTTACCCAGGCCCTGATGCAGGAAGTCATCCCCACACCATCACACTGCCACCACTACGCTTGACCGTAGGTATGATGTTCTTTTTGTGGGATTCTGTGTCTGGTTTCACACCAGATGTAAACCAGACATCTTCCAAACAGTCTTCCAAACAGTTCCACTTTCGATTCATGAATCATCACAACATTCTCCCAAAAGATTTCAGGATCATCAAGGTGTGTTTCGGCAAAATTCAGGCAAGCATTAATGTTTTTCTGGATTAGCACTGATTTTCGACTTGTGATTCTTCCATGGATGCCATTTCATGTACGGTGATCTTTATTTTGATGCAAGAGAGGCCTGTAGTTCCTTTGATGTTGTCCTTGGCTCTTTTGTGACTTCCTGGATGAGTCATTGCTGTGCTCTTGGAGGCATTTTGCAAGGTCGGCCACTTGTGGGAAGGTTCACTTCTGCTACTACACTTGGAGACAATGGCTCTCATTGTGGTTCTTTGGAGTCCCAGAGCCTTTGAAATAGTGTTGTAACCCTTCCCAGACTGATGTATTTCAATCACCTTCTTCCTCATCATTTCTGGAATTTCTTTCAACTTTGGCATAGTGTGTTACTGGGTAAGAACTTTTAACCAACTTCATGTTGCATATACTTATCACAGCATTCAATTTTTGGGGGGCAAGAGACAATCAGTTTGGCACATCTTGACTTTGCAATATTTAGCGATTCTCCCTTACAAAAGCACTCCAACTCTGTCAAATTGGCTTGGCATTTCCTTTGCACAGTCATCTCCAAGTCACCCAACAGATTTTCGATTGGATTTAGGCCTGGACTCTGGTGTTGTTTCGGCGAAGCCGTGCCTTTGTTGATCTGGAAGTTTGCTTTGGCCCATTGTCATGCTGAAAGATGAAATTCCTCTTCATTTGAAGTGTTTTAGCAGAAGCCCTCATGTTTTGCACCAAAATTGAACAGTATTTGGAGTTATTCATTATTCCCCCCACTCTGATTAAAGCCCCAGTTCCAGCTGATGAAAAAAAGTCCCAAAGTATGATGCTACCACTACCATGCTTCCCTGTGGGGATGGTGTTCTTTTGGTGATGTGCTATGTTTTCTTTTGTGCCAAACACATCTTCTGGTATTATGGCCAAAAAAGTTCAACTTTGATCTCTTCAGACCATAACACATTATTCCACGTAGTTTTTGGAGATTGTATGTATTTTTCATTTCTTTTCTCGTTAAAAAGGCTTCTGTCTTGCCACCCTACCCCATATCCAAGTGGCGGTACGTGCAGTACTTGCCAGAAATTGCTGCAATTCTTTTAATGTAGCTGTAGGCCTCTTTGCAGCCTGCCAAACCAGTTTTCTCTTGAGCTTCCCATCAATTTTAGAGGGACGTCCTGTACTTAGTAATGTAACTCTTGTGCCATATATTTTCTCCACTTGTTAATTATTGTCTTTACAATGTTACATGGTATATCCAATACCTTGAATTTTTTTTAATCCTCTCCTGATTTATATTTTCCAACACTGAGATCCAGTGCCTGCTTTGTAAGCTCTTTGTGGCCCATGATTTTTTTTCCAGTTAGATATTACCAAGATGTCAGGAAAATCTTATAGGGACAGCTACACTTTATTTGTGGGTAATCACTTCACTGATGGATGTGTATACTAATTAATATTTAACATGAGTTTGAATGTGATTGGCTGATTCTGAACACTACCACATTCCCAATTATAAAAGGGTGTGCACACTTATGCAACCAGGTTATTGTAAAAAACAAAAAAAACAAAAAAAACAACAACAACCAAACACACACACACACACACACACACACACACACACACACACACATATATATATATATATATATATATATATATATATATATATATATATATATATATATATAATATTTTCCCCTAAAATGATTCTTATAGTTTTCTCACTTTAATTAATAGGTTAAAATGTAGTATTTTGAATAGAGTTTGTATGTCCTCTTATACCACAGCCAACAATTTTTTTTATTCTATAATTAATGACATAACTGTTTTTAATTGTTCATAGTTACATCTAATATAAATGAATAAATTCAAAGTACAAAGTTTATTTGTAAAATGTTTTCAATCTGTGTCCCAGTAAATGCAGAAACACGACACAAAGTTGGTTAAATCCCAAATGGCTTTTTAATTAAAACATAGGGCACTACAGTGGGTGTAAACAACACTATTGTAAACCCTATGTAGTGCACTTGTATAGGGGGCATAGAGGAATATGGTATTCAACCGGGCTTTAGTAACTTGAATTCTAAAATGGCGGCCTCCAGAGCAGTGCTGTCTTTCTCCAAAGCCTTAAACCCAATACGGCTGGGGAATACGGTTAAGGTAATGTATTAGTTATTATTTTTATTTATACATTTATTGGGCAAACTAGTGTTATGACATATATTATTGTATTATTATTATTTTTATTTTTACAGCATGGCAGTTTGCCAAGAAAATGTGCGGCTAGCTTATAAATGACCTAGCATGTTTGGCATAGACATCCTGAAATGAGACGTATGAACTCCTGTGGAAAAACAGAGAATAAATTCGGATGTTCTTGTGGAAATAAGAGAAAACAGTTGCGCTACAGTGAGTTATAACATTAGCCATGCAAACTAGCTGGTACCTGTATTTCCTCATAGAAATCTAAAACCTCACGTTAGGATTAGCTCATCGCTTGTCTGTATAAGCAACTGGCCAATCAGAGCACGGCATATGGGACACTATCGGCCAATTAGAGTAGCGGAGGTGGGGTTTGTCGGAAAACCGGTAGGAAAGATAAGAAAATGTGCACACTAGTTTAACCCGGCATCTCATACATGTATTTATATGTCTGTGAACCCAATGACATGCCACATTTACCAAACTTACTGTCCTGATGTTCATCGTGCTGGCTTTAATTAACTGTGTACCTAACTGTTTTCCCTTTAGGTATCTGGAACAGCACCCTTCAACCAAAGGGAGAAATCTACATACACAGTGAGTATTCATTTTGTTGGCTGATGACTCAGGAGGACATTGTTTTCCAGTGATTGTATTTGAGTGTACTGAGAGCTAGACAGACTAAAGGACTAAAGTGCTGCTGCATCGCTCTCCTTATGTAGAGATGAATTTACACTGGTGCAGCAGGTAGCCAAAAGGCATTGTGGGTAATGTGAATGTAGACCAACATGGTGAAGAAAGAAAGAAACACAAAGATTCATGTTAATTCTAAAGATTAATATGCAGGTTGTTCAGGGTGGATTTTCCTAGAGTAAGGAGTTGCCAAGACAGACTCGCATTCCATTCAATAAGCTGAGCACCGAATAATCGTACTGACCAGAACCGTTATAGACATGTACTGATTTCAATTTGTTTCTAACCTCCTCTTTTCTCCTCTCATCGGTTTTCACCTCTAAGGGAAAATGCATAGTAAGTATCATGCGACTTTGTTTTCGAACACTCGTAAGTGCCGTATCATGACAAACGCGCAAGTCTGAGCGATGTGTTGGTGTCCTCAGCCTCCCCCTGCCAGATATGGCGGCAGACACACGGTCGCACTGATCCCAGGAGACGGGATCGGCCCAGAGCTGCTGAACCACGTGCGAGAACTCTTCAGGTCAGTCTTGAGAGTGCTTTTTTTCCCAGTCAGTATAATATGACATAATGTAACATGTACAATGGCTTCCACTGTTAATGGCACTGAGGAGTATAATGTCAGTATGCATCTCCATAGTCAAGTACACTCTCTCATATTTTCAGTGTTCCACCACAGAGGTTTTATAAAAAAACAAAAAAAAAACCCATCCACAAATTCTGAAGCCGACTGTACACTGATCAGCCAAACCACCTGTCCTGTGTAAAATTGTGTAGTCTATCCTACTTGTGCCACTAAAACAGCTATGACCCATCGAGCCATGGACTCCACAAGACCTCTAAAGGAGTGCTGTGGTATCATTGTGTGTGTATATATATGCAGTCGAAAAGTGTTTTATCGCATTGTAGGTTCAGCTGCGTTCCCGTGGACTTTGAGGTGGTCAATGTCAACTCTTCCCTAACTAACGAGGACGACATCAGCAACGCCATCATGGCTGTACGCCGTAATGGAGTTGCTCTTAAGGGTTAGTGCTGTGCCATTGGTTCTATTAGATGTTTTTGTGAGGATTAATCTAAGGGTTTTAAAATTTGTAGTGCACTATATTTATTCTGCACACTTTTTTTTTTTTTTACCTCTTAATATTTCATGTCATTTAAACTTTGTCTGGTCGGTTGTTGTCTTCAAATTTATTGTAATTTTTTTTTTATTCTTAGCATTTTCAGAATCAGAGATTCGCTGTATTTACTGAACTTTTCTTTCATTTTGAACGTGTTTTACAGAAGTAGGAGGTTCTATTTCCTAGCCAATTGATTGCAAAATACAGAACCAGTACTAAGACTACATACCTACATACCTACATACCTGTGTATAAATTACACCAGGCTTGAGGCGATAATTAATGGTTCATGTAGAAATGCAATGTTGTGTTACAAGGGTGAAAGTTTTTTTATTTTTTATTTATTTATTTTTTTACCCCATCCTGATTTTGTCTGTTTTTGTGTACGTCTCATATACTACAGTGAGGGGAAAAAAGTATTTGATCCCCTGTTGATTTTGTACATTTGCCCGCTGACAAAGAAATGATCCGTCTATAACTTTAATGGTAGATTTATTTGAACAGTGAGAGACAGAATAACAACAAAAAAAATCCAGAAAAACGCATGTCAAAAATGTTATAAATTGATTTGCATTTTAATGAGGGAAATAAGTATTTGACCCCTCTGCAAAACATGACTTAGTACTCGGTTTAAAAACCCTTGTTGGCAATCACAGAGGTCAGACGTTTCTTGTAGTTGGCCACCAGGTTTGCACACATCTCAGGAGGGGTTTTGTCCCACTCCTCTTTGCAGATCTTCTCCAAGTCATTACGGTTTCGAGGCTGACGTTTGGCAACTCGAACCTTCAGCTCCCTCCACAGATTTTCTATGGGATTAAAGTCTGGAGACTGGCTAGGCCACTCCAGGACCTTAATGAGCTTCTTCTTGAGCCACTCCTTTGTTGCCTTGGCCGTGTGTTTTGGGTCATTGTCATGCTGGACTATCCATCCACGACCCATTTTCAATGCGCTGGCTGAGGGAAGGAGGTTTTCACCCAAGATTTGACGGTACATGGCCCCGTCCATCGTCCCTTTGATGCGGTGAAGTTGTCCTGTCCCCTTAGCAGAAAAACACCCCCTATGCATAATGTTTCCACCTCCATGTTTGACGGTGGGGATGGTGTTCCAGGGGTCATAGGCAGCATTCCTCCTCCTCCAAACACGGCGAGTTGAGTTGATGCCAAAGAGCTCCATTTTGGTCTCATCTGACCTCAACACTTTCACCCAGTTGTCCTCTGAATCATTCAGATGTTCATTGGCAAACTTCAGACGGGCATGTATATGTGCTTTCTTGAGCAGCGGACCTTGTGGGCGCTGCAGGATTTCAGTCCTTCACGGCGTAGTGTGTTACCAATTGTTTTCTTGGTGACTATGGTCCCAGCTGCCTTGAGATCATTGACAAGATCCTCCTGTGTAGTTCTGGACTGATTCCTCACTGTTCTCATGATCAATGCAACTCCAGGAGGTGAGATCTTGCATGGAGCCCCAGGCCGAGGGAGATCGACAGTTCATTTGTGTTTCTTCCATTTGCGAATAATCGCACCAACTTTTGTCACCTTCTCACCAAGCTGCTTGGCAATGGTCTTGTAGCCCATTCCAGACTTGTGTAGGTCTACAGTCTTGTCCCTGACATCCTTGGAGAGCTCTTTGGTCTTGGCCATGGTGGAGAGTTTGGAATCTGATTGATTGATTGCTTCTGTGGACAGGTGTCTTTTATACAGGTAACAAACTGATATCAGGAGCACTCCCTTTAAGAGTGTGTTCCTAATCTCAGCTCGTTACCTGTATAAAAGACACCTGGGAGCCAGAAATCTTTCTGATTGAGAGGGGGTCAAATACTTTTTTTTCCCTCATTAAAATGCAAATTAATTTATAAAATTTTTGACATGCGTTTTTCTGGATTTTTTTGTTGTTATTCTGTCTCTCATTGTTCAAATACAACTACCATTAAAATTATAGACTGATCATTTCTTTGTCAGTGGGCAAACGTACAAAATCAGCAGGGGATCGAATACTTTTTTCCCTCACTGTAAGTAGTTTTAGATCTTCAAACGAAATCTAAGATAAAACAAAAGCAACCTGAATAAACAGAAAATACAGTTTTTAAATGATAATGTTATTTATTGAAGCAAACAAGTTATCCAATACCAACTGGGTCTGTGTGAAAATGTATTTGCCCCGTAGTTACTAATTCCCCAAATCTATGGAACTGCATTAATAATGCAGGGGTTCAGCTGGACTAGACACAACCAGATCTGATCACAAACCCTGTTCAATCACATCAACACTTAAATAGAACTTTATCAACAGCATGGAGGTGGTTAAAAGATCTTACCCAGTAACACACTATGGCAAAGTTGAAAGAAATTCCAGAAATGATGAGGAAGAAGGTGATTGAAATACATCAGTCTGGGAAGGGTTACAAAGCTATTTTAAAGGCTCTGGGACTCCAAAGAACCACAGTGAGAGCCGTTATCTCCACATGGAAAAACTCAGCACAGTAGTGAACCTTCGCAGAAGTGTCCGATCTTCCACAATTCCTCCAAGAGCACAGCGACAACATCAGAGGACCTACAGGCTTCTCTTGCATCAATAAAATCATTGTTCATGTCTCCACTATCAGAAAGACACTGGGCAAAAATGGCGTCCATGGAAGAATCATAAGGTGAAAACCACTGCTAACCCAGAACAACATTGAGGCTCACCTGAATTTTGCCACAAACACACGCAAACAGAAGAAATCAGGATAGGGGCAAAAACTTTTTCACAGCACTGTATGCTGTGTATCAGTTCACCATCCTGCGTTGGGTTCACATCAGTGGTTCTGGGAGTTGATCCTAAAGTCAGTCTAGGGAGTTGACTCACTGAATCCAGGCGAGTAAACCCCAATGCTTTAAAGTCGATTCCACACACTGAAAATTATTCACCTGATGCAAACATCCCTCCATCCAAACTGCTTATCCTACACAGGGTCACAGGGAGCCTATCCCAGGGAACACAGGAGGCAGGGGGCAATCTGGACTGTGTGCCAACCCACCGCAGGGTACAATCACACACACATTCCATGGGGACTGGGGGAGGAAACTGGAGTACCCAGAGAAAACCCTTAAAGCACCGGAGGTGTGAGGCAAACGTCTTAACCACTAAGCCCCTGTGCCAAATCATGTTCAAATACAACCCAACAGATTGATCAATCGTAAATACTATTCATCGATTATCAAAACTATCATCTTTTGCAGGTTTAATGTAGCGCACTAATGCTCAAATTTCCATTATAGAAAAAAAATAATGTCAATGGAGTTGATGAAATGCTACTGCCTTGTTTACAAATCCATCACGCCGCCGCATTATACCTGTGAATAGTTGTGCTAAGAGGGAAAGCAATTCATCTTGTTAATATGTAGTCTGAAGCTTTAAGCATGCTGCGAACTGATGCTGTTTTGTGCTTTTGATAAGTTCTTTTTTTATTATTATTATTATTTTTTGTAGGAAACATTGAGACAAACCACACGCTGCCACCTTCACACAAGTCGAGGAACAATCTTCTCCGGTAAGGCTTCTGTATTTCTGTACATCATTTCCAAAAGGACAGGAGATTTTTTTATTTTTTTTTCCCCTCTCTGCAGTAGACTGTCAGATTTTGTTTGTTAGCTGATCTTCATTATCAACAGCATGTTTTAACTTGGTATTTGGGTCTCTTCCACGGTTGTCTGGTTTAAATTCTCTCTCTCTCACTCTCTGTGTGTGTGTGTGTGTGTGTGTGTGTGTGTGTGTTTTTCTATTCATCCTTCCTTACGTCTCTCTCAGCACCAGTCTGGACCTGTATGCTAATGTGATGCACTGCCAGTCCTTGCCAGGGGTCCAGACCCGTCACAAGAACATTGACATCATCATCATTAGAGAGAACACTGAGGGCGAGTACAGCAGCCTGGAGCATGAGGTAAACACTAGCTATCCCTCCATTCATCAGTGCCTTCACTTTCTTTAGCTTTTTCATTTAATAATAGCGCCCGACTGGTTTCAACTGCAGTTTTGATCCCTTCCTGTTCATTCTACACAAGCCAGGCTTCTTCATTGTGCCACCTTCCTGTCTACAATTAGTCCACATTATATTAGAAAGGTGATCAGAGCGTCTGGTCGTCTCTGTGTGTGTGTGTGTGTGTGTTAGAGTGTACCCGGTGTGGTGGAATCCCTAAAGATCATCACACGGAACAACTCTCTGCGTATTGCTGAGTATGCCTTCAAGTTGGCCCGAGAGAAAGGGCGACGCAGGGTCACAGCCGTGCACAAGGCCAACATCATGTGAGTTGTTCTGCGTGTTTATACAGTGCTGTGAAAAAGTCTTTTCCAGATTTCTTCTGTTTTTGTGTATATCTCATGCTAAATTGTTTCAGAAATTAAGATAAAATGAAAGATTTTTTTTGTTTGTTTGTTTTTTTAAAGTAGTAACTGCACAAATGTTCCTGTTGCTTTGATTGTCCAGCTGGGAGTCATTATACAGTATAGCTAGTCTTCTGAATCGATATGAAGCTACGTTGACACATGCGCCGTAAGCAGATTTCTGAATCTGTTTGTCTCTCTCTCTCTCTCTCCCTGGGTCTATCGCTCTCTCGCTCTCTTTCTTTCTCCCTCACTGTCTGTCTGTCTGTCTGTCTTTCCCCCTCTCTTTTTGTCTCACCAGGAAACTGGGCGATGGCCTCTTTCTCCAGTGCTGTAAGGAGGTGGCCTCTGGATACCCTGATATTGCCTTCGACAGCATGATTGTAGACAACACCACTATGCAGGTGAGCATAATTCTAATAGGTCCTAATTCAAAAAATTCACAAATCTATATGTCCTGTCTGTGTTTTCAAGCTATGTGGCATATTTAAATAATATATCTATAGTATACTGATACAAAGACAGTGGTAAAAATGGAACTTATGCTTGGCCTCATTGGTGTTGCCGTCTCATTTTTGTGTTTTTGTTTTTGCATTGTATTTTGTCTCAGCTTGTTTCCAAGCCCCAACAGTTTGATGTCATGCTGATGCCTAATCTGTATGGTAACGTGGTCAGCAACGTATGTGCGGGGCTAGTGGGCGGACCCGGGCTGGTGCCTGGAGCCAACTACGGGAATGATTATGCCGTTTTTGAAACAGTGAGTACGCGTTAGTCGAGAAGACGGTATATTAATTTTTTTAATGAAAAGCTTAAAATCATTTGTTTACCTGTGGCGGGTTGGGAAGCGTGGGGTGTGGGGGTTAGGGGTGGAGATTTGGGTCGGGGGTTAAGGTGCGGAAATAAACAGTCACTCCATACATAGGTTTGGTTGATATTATTGATCCAGTGGACTAGTTCAACAAACAGACTTCATGTAAAAACCATAATGAAGTTTCTTTTACTTTCACACTATCCACACTGTGAGGACGGGTTCCCTTCTGAGTCCGGTTCCTCTCGAGGTTTCTTCCTCGTATCATCTTAGGGAGTTTTTTCCTCACCACCGTCTCGCTCAATAGGGATAAATCCACACGCTTAAAATCTCTATCCTGTGTTTATATGTTTCTGGAAAGCTGCTTCGAGACTCAGTGCGTTTACATGGACAACAATTATCCACTCTTAACCCGATTAAGACGAGACTTTGATTAAGAAACTACCATTTAAACAGCAATTTTTAATTACCTTAATCTGATTAAGGTCATCCTCGAAGTAAGCTCTAATCGAATTAAGACAGGTGGAGTACTCCTGTTTTAGTCGCATTATGGAGGAATATTACAGACATGTACACACCTTAATCACATTATGAACGTCGTGTGAGAGTTTTCACCGCATTTTGCGACAGGACACGATCACACACGGCAGTGCTCAACATTTTACGGCGAACAAGAGAGCACGGCTGCGTCCCAAACCGCGTACTTTCCTACTATAGGCCTGTAGTAGGAGAAATACATGCATCTCGGCTACTATATAGACGGTAAGTACGCGGTTTGAGACGCAGCCCACGGCTTCGATCAGTCGTCTATTAGCACGTACAGCATGACAGATAATTAACTACACTTAAAGCGTTCGTAAAATTTAAAAAATAAAAACACCCAAAACTGTATACGGAACCATAACGAAGACCAACTGTCTGTCGATACCTGAAATACTGGAGGGACGGGGTGGCGTGGCGCGGTGACGTAATGACGTGTGCCGTTAATCTAATTATGTTCTTGAACATGTAAAACATGAACACGACAGGAGTATTCTAAAAGCGACTCGTGTAAACACCTTAATCACATTATTATCTTACTCAGAGTAAGCTCAATAATTACATTACTGCTGTCCATGTAAACGTAGTCAATGTCCACCGTTAAAAGCGCTATATAATTCATTTAATGCTGATGTGTTGAATTGATTTGTGGATTCTTTGTACTGACAGGCCACTCGGAACACTGGGAAGAGCATCGCCGGCCGGAACATCGCCAATCCCACTGCAATGCTACTGGCCAGCTGTCTTATGCTGGATCACCTCAAGTAAATCCAGCAAGTCGGCCACACCGACCCCGTCTGTTATTTTCAGCTGTCATCACACACTCGATGATTTGACATAATGTTCTTTTTGAGACGTTAGTCATTTCTCTCAACACTTATAATCACTGGACAAGCTGGATCCAGACATTTTGGGGCCTGACTCATACTACTGTGTCTTTTTTTGCTTATTGATTTGTTTATTTATTTCCCTTGTTTTTTTTTGTTTTTTTTTAATGATTAAATCATTTCATAACATTAAGGTCTGGTTACATAGACACAGCTACACATTAAGCCTAATTTTGAATTTAACCATGCTGTCTGTGTCTGTTTTTCACTCAAGAATTGACTTGTTTAGACTGCACTTGTAAAATCATTTCTGGGCCCTTACCCCTCATCTGTTCCACTTAAAAATGAAGTAATTTTGTTACTTACCACAAAATATAAACGATGTTAACCTGTGTAATCTTTTCTCCGCTTTTCTTCCTTAGACTTCACGAGTATGCCAGCATGATCCGTACTGCTATTTTCACCATTATGAACGAAACCCAGGTAAGGTCAATTAATCCGACAGCTCATCTCATGAGCTTGTATTCTTATGAAACAGATCCCAGAGATAATGCTCCACCTAATTGCTTTGTTTGATGACTCAATTTGTTTAACAAGTTTCAGGTAGATATGTACTGTAGTTGCTTGACAGGCTTGTATACGTTACAGTGGAAGCTTGTGAAAGAAACTCTCTGGTACCTGCCCAAGTGCAGCATTCCTCTCTAACCACATTTGGAATTCATTACTGTTGTACTGCAGTAGCTCAACTCCCTCATTATCTCCTTAGACAGCGATTAAGATTAACGATGTTCACCTTTTTAAAATAAAGCTGTGTACAATTTTACCAGCTCACGTGTGTATTCACATGCACTTTCCGATTAATACCAATCGCCTGTAAATTACCAGGTGTGTCAGTGACAAAGCTCCATAACAGGCTTAGCGCACAGAGAGCTGAAAACCTCAAAACGATGACTACATGGTGAACAATGTAAATGTGAACAGTAATGCAGCTCAGCCAGTGCAGCTCGTTCCCCCAGACTCTAAATCGTCCTCCTTGTATAGGTCGCCGTTTCTTTTGCCCTAATATAATGGCTGGTCTTATTTGTCTTACTTTTTTTTTTATTATTATTATTATTACTTCCTTTCAGTTTATTAATATGAAGTGACTGAGTTTCACATTTTCACGAAATCTGTGTGATTGAAGGAAATAACTATTTTGAACTAATTATTCATTTATTTTCATGTATACCCCAATTTTTATTTATTTATTTATTTATTTTTTTGTGGAAATGCTCCTGCAAATGATTTACGTTCATATTCAGCTTGATAAATGATGCCCTATTCGAATCTAAACAATTGTCTGGGTCAGGAATCAAGTTTGAAAGGACCATGAGCAAGTTATTGTACAGTATGCTTGTGTTTTAAGGGTGTAAACGAATGCTGATCATCTCTTTTCAGTTTTGCTTTAACATGAACACAAACCTGTTTGTTTAGATATTGGCTAAGTTTTTGGTCACATTCAGATCTCACCGATTTGTACGTGTACATTAATTTATTTTTATGCAAATTGACTTACAAATGAGGCAAAATCCAGCCCAAGCATAAAGCTGAGCGGTTGAGGCTTAAGAACCTTACCCCGGGTACAATATACAAATGAATGCATCTCTATATACGCTCACCAGCCACTTGTTCCCTGGTCATTTATGCAATTATCCAATTGGCCAATCATGTGCCAGCAGTGTAGTGCATTTAATCATGCAGATAGAGTTAGTGTTTATATCAAACTTTAGAATGGGGGGGAATGTGATCTCGCTGATTTTTGACAGCGGCATGGTTGGGTTTGAGTATTTCAGAATCCGATGATCTGGGATTTTCTCTCAAGTTTCATATACTCTAGATTCATTACACATAAAATTAAATATTTCAAACCTTTTTTTTTTAAAATCTCGATGATTATGGCTTACAGCTCACGGAAAGCAAAACTCCAGTATCTCAAAATATTAGAATAAAGAATTTATAATGCAATTCAATTACGGAAAATAAATGAACTTTTCCACGATATTCGGACTTTTTGAGACGCCTCTGTATGCATGTGCGTGACTATGTGAATGTGCATATATGTATGCGTTCATCTATTTAAAGAAATACTTAAGTATATATTTATGTCTCGTGTATAAGTAACATAAGGGTGATATTGGTGTAGAATAAATAAAACATAGTACATGGACAACAATAAATAGGGAAAACAGTTACAAGGCAGCAAATAAATGATCTTTGAAGCATCTTGTATACCGTATTGGATTTAGATAAACGCTGCCTGGTCTTTTTCCATACTTGTACTGTAGTTAGCTGTCTAATTTTGGTCCAGTTTGATGTGAAATTGAACTGAAGCTCTTGACTTGTATCTGCATGATTTTAGGCACTGCTGATTGGATAATTGCACGGATGAGCAGTTATAGGAACAATTCAGATGTTACAGTGGCTGGAGAGTGTACAATATTGTGCATATGTATTTGAGAAATGGGATGGCGCTTAACAGAATGTTAAGGGTTTTTTTTTCTTCTGTGTGTGTGTGTTGCCTGCTGTGTTGTAGTTGCATACCGCAGACATCGGGGGGCAGGGCACTACCTCGGAGGTGGTACAGTCCGTCATGAGGAACATCAAGAGCAGGGGACCTCTCACTTCAGAGCTGTAATGCTATAACTAAACAGCCCTAGATGGTAATAACTAAACGCTGTGTAATAACTATGTGTCTAAAATCATGAATCATTTTGTGAAGTAAAAAAAGAAAATATAAAAATACTCCTGCAGGTGTGTGCGTGCATTTACTCTGAGTAACTCGGCGCGCACACACACACAGGTGGAATTTGAGTAAACGATGCATGACGTCCTGCTCCCTTTTGTTTACCGATTAATTTTTTTTATTTTATTTTATTTTTTTAAAAAGCAAATCATGTTCTCGAACATCATCACTCCAACATCTGTCCAGAGGCTCAAGATATCCTGTGTTTATGCTGTGTACAGGTTGTACTGGGAGACTTGGACATTTGTTTGGGATTCAGTCTGTCCTATTTGGTCCATTTAGTGTCGCTTGCGTGTCATGTAACATAACGGTTATATTATGTGTTAACGTGATATTTATGCAGAGGATATGGTGTATAATGTCAAAAAGCATTCCACGGTTAAACAGCTTTGAGTTTAAGAATATGTTTAATGTAGCCACGTAGTCATTTTGGAGCGGTTTATTTAATTATTTACGAAATCCATTGTTCTGTCCAAGCTATAGAGAAAAGTAAGCCAAAATATTTGATAAAGTGCTGATTACACTGAATTTATGTTGAGTATTTTCTAAAATCATTTAATGTTTAAGGAAATAATGATTGATCCAAGAAACAGAATATGAACTTCCCTGGATGTAAATATGGAATCATACAGAATTGGTGTATTCAAATCAAATTCTCAAAATTTCCCAGTGACCTTTTGCTTTGTCTCAATACAGTAGTGCTTGCAAGTGTAATCTTATGCTTTCTATTTTAACATGGTTCATTGTCTTTCTCATGCATACCTTATCGGCAATATATATCTGTAAACCGGTCTGAGATCTTATCGCGTTTCCATTGTTACACAGTAACCCTGGAGAAGGGAAGAAAGAAAAAAAAAAAAAGAAAGAAATGTATGGTTCAACACATACCGGGACCGATATTTTACTTCAATAAAATGGATTATAAACTTCCTTATTGCTAATTATTCCTGTGCTTTATAAGCTGTGAAAATCACAAGTAGCTGTCAAGTTGTTAACATATGGTTAGGCCACATGGGGTAAAGTTTAATTACAGGACAAACTCTAGCAGACGTTTTCTGTGCTTGCTTAGATTGCTCTTGAGAAATACCTCTCTATGAGGCAGGGGACACCCGCCAAACCTGCTTCTATTTACAACCTTTTGCTTGTATTGCTGCCAGCTTTCCTGCTATTCTGTGCTTATTCGAAGGTTAATATGGTTACTAGCTCATGACAACATGTTGTTATCTCATTAGGGGTAGGGTGCCGGTATGGTTTAAAATTCAGTTTTAGCCGAAAGTTACAAGGATTAAAAAGGTTGAGGATGTGCTGCAAAAGAGGAACGAAATCGCTGGCAATTTTCAGCTTATGACAAACCGTAACAAGAAGACTGAAGTGTTTGTTTCTGAACGGCTCACCAGGGGGCGACCACTGAGAGTTCGATGAATGCAGTTCTGTTCTCGAGAGTCGTGGATGGCGTGAGTCCACACAACCCGGCCAAGTTTAACAAAGTGAAACTCCATCACATAATTACTGCAATTAACTGCTAACATGGGCTAACACTGAAACGAATCAATGGTCGTGAACCTTCGTCGGAGGAAAACAAGGAAGTCTCTATAGACCTTTTTAGTGCTTCTGAGCTTTCTCTATTGGGAAGTCAAAGTTCTAGATTTTTATTTTTTAGAATATTTATTATGGTAGTAAATATTTTTAATCACACACTCCTGAAGGATTTTGGTAACGACTAGCAAAGTTAGGATTAGCAATCCAAGCACTACTACCAAGGAAAACATGGAAGGTTCCATGGAGGGGAGGGGGAGGGGGGGGGGACGAGACGAGGTGGGAAAGTTAGAATGGAGAAAACTACTGGAGCACTGGAGGTGCCAAGTTAGTAAAGAGTATGCAAACTGCTAGGAGGTGTGCATGAGTGTTCGGGCTTTCATTTCCTGGAACTTACATGTCACTGAGAAGCGAATCGTTGGCTCTCACACATTGATCTTTTGTTCCATGATTAGGTCCCGTTTCCAAGTTTGATTGCTCTTGTTTAGAATCCATTTCCGTGTTACAGCACACTTTAAGTCCTGAAGTCTGTCAAGTTTAGTCATTTCACCCCTACATCTTTTGTGTCCACATTGACCCTCTAGTCTAGAGGATACGAATTCACCACTTATAGGCAACAATACTTGAATACTTATGCAATCACCCCTTCTTTTAAAAAAACAAAACAATTTTTAGTAAATAATTTTGCAAACAAAAAAATTAATTTTGCGCACACGCTTCAATATGATTGTTATTTAATGTAGATTTACATTTACAATTACATCCGTTTGAGTTCCAGGTTGTAACACAGAAACCTGTGTATATTTCAGGGGGATGAATATTTGTTCAACCCACTGTGTCTCCCCACTGTGTATCTGAGTTGGAACTCCATTGATGCAGGGTAAAATAAAGGTGGCAGCAGCTCAATACTCCAGTATTTAATCAACAATCACTGCACGAGCTGCAATCAACTCCGCATTCTCCAAAAGAACATTGGCTGATCGTTTTGATGAGCGACGCGGCTTGACACTGCTGGCATTGTAATGCTTGCATCAGTAGCAATAATGTTAGGAAGCTGAAATGACTCATCTACACAGCCACAAATCTGGCCCCTTACCAGAGTAATGTTATCTATAAATAATGCATGTCCATGTCACAGGTCTGTGAACCTTTATGGTAAAAATCTTAAAGCAGATGTAAATATGCCCAAAAGATTGCTTAATCACATTCTCGAAGATTTGCACACAGCTTGATATGTTTTACACCTAATCGCAAATGTTCGCACTGACCGGACCCCTGTTGTTTTAGGGCTGTATAACAGCGAGACATGGAAGCAATACCGATGACACATCACTAGAGCAGTATAACTCGATCCTTCTTCGGTTCATTTTACTCAGTGTTTATGGACTGAAAGGTCATTCATTTCCCCAGGGATTACTGGCCATCGTTTTATTGCTATATATCCTCACTAACTCTCACACTTTCTTCAGGGTTCTGTTACTATGATTCATGAGTGATTTGCCTGGGCCTTTCAGAACTGAACCCCAAACTACAAGTATGACTCATACTGAGTTTGTACAAATACCATTCAGAGGAAAGTTTTAATTCACTGTGTAGGCTTGCTGCAAGAGACTGACTAGATATGCAATAAGTTACATATTTCTTTTATTTCTTCTAAGTTTTTTTTTTTTTTTAAAGATTTAGACTGCTTACAAACTGTTTTATTTAACGGTGGTGTTTAAACATGATCATTCATTCATCAGTAACCACTTTATCCTTGTCAGGGTGGTGGTGGTGGATGCGGAGTCCGCCTCAAGAACACGGTGTTCCAGGAACACACCCCGAGTGGGACCCCAGGCCATCGCATGACACACACACATACATTCATTCATTTTCACCCTGGGGAAATTTAGTATAGCCAATTCACCCAATATTTGGGGAGGTTGGATATAACCAGACAACCTGGAGGAAACCCACATGGGCACTGGGAAAACATGCACAGAAACTCTGCAAAGACTGTAACCTGAGTTCAAGATCACTACGCATTGCCCCACCATGTCACCCCAGAGCATGACAAGTGTAGTTAACTGATGACTTTGCATTAATCAGTTCAGTAGCTTCTTTACATGCACACAACAGCCAGAGTAAGTCTAGAAGTGAGTCTAGACATGGGTTAGTTTCATATTACTTAGGGAATTATGGCAAACGGAGGTGCCTTGCCCCTTCCAGGAAGGCCATAATAAGCCTATGAGTTCACAGAGAGATACCTATGTGGTGTACTGAGTTTGGACCATGTAAAGCATACAGCAGCATACACGGAGCATACAAAATTCTGCGGCCTATACAGCCCTACACTGGTCAGTCCAACCATGCCTCCTTATTTGTCCAACCAGCACACAGACCAGTCCTCAATCAAGCTGCACCAGTTAGGAAATCAGACGCAGTAAATTGTGTGGCCTGTTTGGATGTTAGGAAGGTCTTTTCTGACATTCCCATGAGGCTGTAATGTAGCTCACTACAGTGTCTTTTGTCCCTGATGGCACACATAGAAGGTAGTTGTCCACGTACGCCAGTATCTTCAGGTCACTGGCCATCAACGGAGAATAGGCCAAAACACCTGTGACACTAGCGAGGGAACGAAGGGGAGCAACTGGAATTGGAATTCCTATCCTTGGAAGACAAACATTAAAAAGCATCTTTCTTCTGGGGTGATGGGACATGAAAATAAGAATGGCACAGAGCTACTGATGTGAGCCAGACCTGTACTTCTACTGCCTCTGACATCCTTAACATAGGGAGAAAAACTGTTTCAACCCTCTCATACCTAGAATGAAAAGAAAACCACCATCCTTCTTTTGAACTTGGAAGTAAACCAATTAGAACACACTGTTTTGAAGTGGGTATCTGTTTAGGGCACATCCTTCAGGACGGGCAGAGGGACTCGGATGCCTACCAAGGTTTGTGTGAGACAGGTAGTTCCAGATTTATTTGGCTAGCTTCCAGCTTCCAAAATACAGACTGATCTGGTCAAGCTGGTTGATCAGCTTTTCCAGCTGGGCAGTTATTTTCATCATTTATCATTAAATTCTTGAGATCTTTTGCATCTTTGGTATATATATATTTAATTTGGGAAGGTGCATGTGGCGTACCTTTTAATTGGCTCTTAGATTAAGGCTTTAAAGGTACATGAGTATTCCTTACAGGTACCTTAAAGGTGAAAGGTGCATACTCGTTCACTCACATTCAGTGCGTGCTTTTTCAGAGTCCCAGTGAATCCGGAGTCTATCCCTGGAACACTGGGTATGAGGTGGGAATACACCCTGGATGGCAAGCCAGTCCATCACCATTCGCACACACATTCATACACGACTAGGGGCAATTTATCTTAGCCAATTCACCACCTGGCATGTTTTTGGGAGGAAACCAGAGAACCCAGAGGAAACCCATGCAGGCATGGGGAGAACATGTGAAGAAACTCGACACAGAGCGTAACCCTAGGTCAGGATCCAACCAAAGACCCTGGAGTTGTGAGGAAGCAACGCTACCTGCTGCACCACTGTACTGTACTAAAGTTACAAAAGATATACCACGGACAAAGAAAAGTACAGTTTGATACTGTTATTTCAGAGAAATAAAGTGTAGATCACTGAATCTTTGTTTGAAGATCTGCCATGGATACTAGAGAGCAGATAAACTTGTTCTTCCAAACGAGGTAATTTGACCCATCTGATTTTACAATGGTTATTTGTTTTGGAATCTTGGCATTGCTTGGCTTTTTCCAAACTTCCCAAAAGTATCTTCACACCTTATGTTTTTCCAGCACATTTTCCACTTGAGAAGAATATACCAGTTACGGCATAGTTAATAAAGCTCTAAATTGCTATCCAGTGACCGTTTGTGTGAATTTACTGCACCTATTGCTGAATCATTGCACTCAGATGAACCAGCTTGCCTTCTGTTTTTGTAGGCTCCAGCAGTTAAGTAATTTTGACACATGGTAAAATACTGTTTGCTGTGATGAGTCCCCGAAGATCAAGATGGAGAGTACTTAAATGTGAAGTGCTCCTGCTCATTACACCCCAACTTATATGTAATAACCAGAAATGTTGTTGCAGACTTTAGTTCACCACTATGGTCTGAAATCTGCTGCTAGTTTTCCAAACGAAAATAAATATGCTGGAAATATTAGCTGGGCTATTAAGCCATTGCTTTTCTCCTTTACTGACAGTATATTTTATTAAAAAAAATTATAATAAGATCAGTGGGAAGTCAGGTCATTATTGATACTCTTAGGAAAGGGTTCTTCAAGGGTTCTTTAAGAGGTTCTTTGTATACTTACAAAGCCTCCTTAAAGTGTTCTCGTTTGGGATCTGCAACTGTCGAGTTTCTATGAGTCTGTGCGCACTGAAGCCTCCGATTCAGGTTCATCCCAGCAAACAGGGGACGTCCCCCGGACGTTACGGACGTCCACTTAGGTCCGCATTTGGTCCGGTTTATGACTTTCGCTGGCGGACGTTCCAAGGACGTCGCAACTCATAACGACTGAATGTGTTCATTTCGGCGAAAGTCCCCTAGGCGTCACGAATGGCTGAACGTCTCCTTGAACGTCCATAGGACGTCAAGGGGACCCTACACGTGGGACGTTCGTAGAGGCCATTTAGGGGATCTCCACGGGACCTTTTTTTGTCAGCTGGGATGGCTGATATAGTGGAACCCAGTTGTGCTGTTGTAGCTCATCCGCCTCAACTGTGCTCACCACAGCTGTAAAGACTGATTATTTGAGTTACTTCCCATGAACTCCAACCAATCTGTCCGTTCTCTTCTGACATCTCTCATCAACAAGGCATTTCTTCATCTAGGACTGGTGGTGGTTGTTGTTTTTTCTTCACACTGTTCTGTGCATCCGAGTCATGTATGCATGAAAATACCAAGAGATCAACAGTTTCTGAAATACTCGAACCAACTGGGACCAACAACCATGCCAATGTTAGAATCACCGTGCTAACAGTTTTCGCTAATCTGATGTTTGACCTGATGTTTATGTGAACATTAACTTAAGTTCTTGACCTGTATCTTCATAATTTCATGCATTGCACTGGTGCTGCATGATTGGATGACAAGCGCACGAATAAGCATGGGTACTGGTGTTCCTATTAAAGTAGCTGGCAAGTGTTTGTGTTTCAGTCAGTCATAAAGGAGCTGTTAGATGTTATATACTTAACATAGTCGAGCTTAACATTAAGGATGTGAGCAGATGTAAGCTATCCTAAAGTAACCGTCCATCATGGACTACAGTATATACAGACTATGGACAATGGACCCTGTATGTATAGTGTCATGTAACTTCCCTGCTGAAAAAAAAAACCAAACAATAGAAACCCTCATAGAATTTGTAATGGTTTTAATGGTAATAATGGGAATTGAATTGATTTTAGTGGAAACTGTAATGCTCCCTATGGGTCTCTAATGGTAATTTGTTGCCTTCTCTTGGTTACATGCTATGTCTAATGGGTACCATTAAGAACCAATAATGGTAACTGTAATGGTTTTTTTATGGTTAGCTGATGGTTTGTAATGGTATTAGTAGCAGAAACCATTAAAATTTCTATAATAGTTTCTATTGTTTTTTTTTTCAGCAGGTCACATATGATTAATCATTCATTTTGAGGGGTGAACTGGTAAAAATAGTTCAGATGACTGTCATAGCTGATTTTTTGGTGTGGCAGGTCTTGAGGGGTGGCTTACTTCACCTCTTTCAGATAAAGTGTTTTGTCTGTTTAAAATCTGTCCTCAAACAAGTGCCCCTTGTCCTTACATGTATTGTCTTGATCTGAAATAGTAGACTAAAGAGGGTTTCTCGTAAATAAATCTTTTTGTTTTTTGTTGTTTTTTTTCTCCACCAATGGAGTAATTTGGTGTATTTTTGTTCGTAGGGTGTTTGTGTTACCTTGTCTGGTCTTTTAAATGTTTATGTCTGTGTATCTTCTGTGTTTTGGGTGTGTGTAAGAGAGAGAAAGAGACTTAAATGCTGAAGAATTTTCCACCACTCAATAAAACCGATGAAGTCTCTTGGGTGAGTTGTGAAATGTTTTCGAAAATCATATAGCAAGTCCAGTTGCCTTGGCGTACTTCTACTGCACATTCAGAATATTTCCAAGTGCAGCCTTCAAAGGGTGACATTTTGACATGTTTACACGTATTCGTAAATAATGTTTTTATGAGGGTCTCGCTTGCGGCACCGCGATGTTCAGAAAAATCTTCATGTAGATGGTGATATATTTTGACTTCTGAAAAGTATGTATTCATAAGCACTAACAGATATGTTTACAGTGCAAATTGTGGTTGTGGTTTGGAAATTGTGGCTCGATTTTGGCCCATACCTCTTTGGCAAATCATCTTCAATTCCCCAAGGTTATGAGGGCCCCTTCTGATGGACTCACGATTTTTAAAATCCTTCATACATTCTCAATGGGATTCAAGCGAGATGATATTTTAGTGTATTTTGGCCGTATATTTGGAATTGTTGACTTGAAACGATCTTCTCCCTAGATTTAGTTTCTTCAGTCGCTAAGATTAAATTCTCCTCTAAAATGTCCTGGCACATTGCTCTTCATATTTCCTTCAATGGTGTATAATTCCTCAGTACTATTTGCAGATAGTGGTGTTGGCCAACACGTCCAACGCCAATACGAGCAGCGTGTTTGCCATCTTCTGTGAGAAGCGTCTCCGTTGGCCTGGCCACGTTAGAAGAATGGATCCAGGTCGCAATCCCAAAGATCTTCTGCATGGTGAGCTGGCTGAGGGTTCACGGCTAACGGGAGACCCCCGACTGCGATACAAAGATGTCTGCAAGAAGGACATGAGATTATGCGGCATCAACCCTAGTTCGTGGGAATCCAGCGCTGAAGACCGTACAGCCTGGCGTTTTGCCGTTAGACGGGGCACTCGGAAAGCGGAGAAGGACGGGTTTAAACACCTTGCTGTGAAGAGAGAGAGGACGAAGGCGCGGCAATTTCGGCCACAGCGTGTGACTCGATTTGTCTGCGGCAACTGCAACCGGGACTGCCAGTCACGGGTTGGCTTGTACAGCCACTCGAGAAGGTGCAAATAAATTCACCCGAAACGGATGCTACACCATCGTCTCCCGAAGACGGAAGGATGCCAAGGACTATTTGCAGAGAAGCAGCCCCATATGGTGCTCTCACCTCTGTCTATACTTCACTGTGTGTATGGTGTTCTTGGGATCATATGTGCATCTCTGTGCTTATTTTCTTTTAGCAGAAGCCCTTTATGTGAGTTTGACGATTGTAGTGCAGTTCGTTGCTCAATGTTCTTTGTGTAGCTGCTGTTCCTGCTGCTTTCAGGTCTTCCTGCAACCCTTTTCAAGTGACTTCAGGGTTCTATCTTTCCTTCTTTATCATTAGTTTGAGAGCGTTTTGTAAAACCTTGTGTGGCGCACCTGTCCAGGGATGATGAGTTTCCTGACTTCTCTCTGTTTTGAGATTTGCTGAATTTATTTGCTACGTCTCTGCAGCTTTATCCGTTTCATTGTCGTTTAATGATGTAGTTCTCTGAAACTGTTCTGAAAACCAAACGCCAATGTCTTTCATAACAACACCAGGTGCAATTTTTTCCCCCAGCAGCGTTTATATCCAGAACTTGAATTATTTATAGTGTCTGAATGCATTTCAGCCGATCAGTTTTTTAAAGACATATCTAAAGCTTATAAATACATACTCTTTTTTTGGTTCATGTTTACAAGAACAAAGTAAAAAGATTGTGCGCTATGTGTATAAATGTGAAGTTGATGCATATGCTCTTCTCAGTGTATCTGAAGCAGGCGGTTATTTAATATGATACTGCAATAATGCAATGCAATGATACAATGTGTTTTCACATCGTGTGTGTGTGTGTGTGTGTTGATCTAACATGACAGCTGTTCCATGCCTCGAGTCAGAAACATCCTTCATAACTCACATTCCTGCTTTCTTCCCCCAGCTGACTCCTACCACCTCTGTAAATCAGAATACACTCCTAACTTGCAGTCTTTACTCAGCTGTTCGGTATTCTGTGCTAATTGGGCATAACTGAGTGATAAATGTGTGGTCTTCATACTCTCCCACCCAACCTGTTCTTCTTACATACATCACACAGCCAAAGAAGAAGTACATTTTCCTAACACTTACTACAGTAATCCCAGTAATCCAATCCTTCCTCGAGTGTTTTAGGGTGTTTTCACACCAAGTTCGTTTGAGCCCTCGGAGCAGTTCAGCGTGTCTATGTGAACAACCCAAGTGATCTCAGACCCCCCCTATAGGGACTCAAAAGCGAACTGTACTCAGACCACCTCTGGAGGTGGTTTGTGGGTGAGTTTGTGGTTCGAACTCTCCATGATATGTGAAAGCGATGAGGTCAGGGTCCGCTTTGCATTTCGTTTCGACATGTGTACCTGGAGGCTTCCCATACCTGCAGCCGTGTTCCGTCACTGCTGAAAACAACACAAATCTTTTCAGCATGTCAGGTCATGGGGTCGTGTGGTCTCAGGAGGAAAGCTGTAAAAGAACATAAAAGTGTTTCTTTTGTTTTCTCAAAAAATGAAGCTAAGAGGCTATAACAGGACAGTGCTACAATGCCGGGTAAAAGTTAAAAAAAAAAAAAAAAAACCACTACGACAGAAGTATATGAGCTCCTGTGACAAAACGCTTCGAAGTGGTGAGTCCACTGAAATGAAGGATTCCTGTCCCTTCTATGAAGACTTGGATGAAATTTGGGGTGCAAGCTGGGGTCTGAGTTCTTATGAAGTTGTGATGTGAGCAAGAAAGGGTGTGAGATCACTTCATTGCTGAAGAGGACCAAAAAAACCCCCAATAAAAAACGGGTTCTCTTTTGAGTCCACACCAAAAGGACTGATTTCACTATCGGCTGGTTCCCATTCTGGTTCACTTTAAGTGGCCTGGGTTTGGTTCTTTTAAAATGAACTATATGTGAAAACACCCTTAGCCAAAATGTCCAGCAGTTGTCTGTTTCTTATGGTCCTGTTTAGTGTCCATCTCAGGTTTCTCACACATGTCCTCACTTTAACACACTGGGCGCATCTAAAGCACACAGAGCTTTACTAACTCTACTACCCGATGTTTATTACCTCCGTGTGCCTACTGTGCAAATCTGGTCCTTGTTCTTACAGAAAAGTTACACGACCTTCACATCTGAATAATCAAATGATTCACAATCAAGTTCAGGCACTTTATGTGTCACACGTAGTGCTTGTGTGTTTTTTTTTCCACATGTGAATTTTACGATTCATTTATTTACACTTCTTTTTTTTTTTTTTAAACCAACAATTGATTTCTTTTCATATTTCCCCCGCATTATTTTCATGTGAATTTTACACATTAATTTCACATATTTTGATGATGAACCCATGATGATTGATTTTCACATTTTTTCGTTTTCACTCGACTCATTCGTATTTACACGTGATGTTTTCCCCACACACACACACGATTCATTTATTTCCATTTATATCTGATTTCTTACCCATGATTCATTTTATTTCAACAAGACCCTCTCATACTTTTAATTTTCACAACCACATATGGGATCACTGGTTTTATTTATGACACATTATTCACATGAAAATGCATGTGCAATTTCATCAGGGTATAACATGTCGAAATGCACTTCCGCTCGTTATTTATTTATTTCCATCCATCCATCTTCTATACCGCTTTATCCTTTTCAGGGTCACGTGGGAATCCTGGATCCTATCCCAGGAAGCATCGGGCACAAGGCGGGGTACACCCTGGACAGGGCACCATCACATACACATTCCGGACACTTTGGACATGCCAATCAGTCTACCATGCATGTCTTTGGACTGGGAAACAAAACCGGAGTACCCGGAGGAAACCCCCACATGAGAACATGCAAACTCCGCACACACAGGGCCACGGTGGGAATCGAACCCACAGCCCTGGAGGTGTGAGGCGAACGTGCTAACCACTAACTCTCACACTTACCACAAACACGCCACTATAAGATGCCTAATTTTGACTTTTGCTTATGAATGAATGAAAATGTATTTCTTTCCAAGCTAGTACAGGTACAAGTGTTTGGATTAATATTCGAACTCAGTCATAAACCGCTAGCATGTTGACTGCATTGGACATGGTATACACACACTACTGTAGCATAAATCTTCTTCCTTTTGTATTTCACTATCCTAAATTAACTGAAAAAAAAGCTAATCAGTGTTTCCCTGTTTAAAAGTCAACTAAAGTTCTGGTTGATAGTTGACCAGATGTCAGTGGCTTCACAGTTAAGGCTCTGGGTTACTGATCAGAAGGTTGGAGGTTCAAGCCCCAGCACTGCCAAGCTTCCACTGTTAGGCCCTTAACCCTCTCTGCTCCATGGGTGCTGTATCATAGCTGACCCTGTGCTCTGACCCCAACTTCCTGACATGCTGGGGTATGTGAAGAAATCAATTTCAGTGTGCTCTAATGTATATGTGACCTATAAAGACGCATTATATACACATATATGTATTTTACACACATTTATCAATAATGCAGTTCCATAACATTCACCTCCAGTTGAACTATTTATGCTAAGACCTGATAAATAATCAGCGACTGTAAATCTGGGCATATTTTTTATGACTCCGTGCCATAGTGATGGCTTATTTTCGCCTTCTGAACATGCGAATGAGAGCACGTGGAACTGGTAAGAAAGCCAACATAAAGCATTGACATTATGCTGTCTACAACATGCTAGATACAAATGACGAAGGGGTGACCTGCAGATTTTTATCAACTTCCACACAGGGTTAGAATAGAGCTTCTAATGCGTTACAGAGACACATAAACACAGTACTATTGTACTAGCAGCGAGCATTTCACTCCAAACAGAACTGGAGAATTTCATTGGCAGGAAAAACATGTCAGAAAACATCTGTGTTGTCATGAATTGAGCTGCAGGTAAGACTTTGCTTTATTTGCTGGTTCTTTCTAATGCAGTCCCTCTTGGCACTAAATACATTTTATGTCTATAAAGGTAATTTTTTTTTTTTTTTACATGCACTGTCAGTTACCCGTCTTCTCGGGCGACTCAAACACCAGGAGAGTTACAGTGTAATTTCCATATCTCATCTTCAGTGTTCTGCCTCCATCTGCTCCAGTTCAAATAAATACAGAATAACTTTGTATGTAAACATCATCCTCTACCTCAGCATCGGATGTGGGATTTGCTGTGAAAGTGCTGTTCGTAAAGACCAACAAACTCTCGTACTGTAGGATACAGGTAACTGGATCTACTAAGCTATGGCTAGAATGTCAGTATCAAAAATATGTACACATGCTTAACATCTATAGACAACCCCATTCGAATGCTTATTAATAACTAATAACAATTTCCCAATGACGTGCTATCGTTTAACCATTTTCACGCTTACAGTCTCTTTTATTTTTTTTTTTGTCATGGACATAGGAGGACCTTGAACTCCTCCATCCATCCTCCTGGATGGAGGAGGGGGGGGGGCTAACCTAGATGTACACCAACCTAGAAATGTCGACTGGCTGCTTTTTTCCCCTCTTTTATTTTCTATGGGAGTACAATGGGAAAAGTCTTAATCCATTTGTACAGTGATGCAATTAACCTTGGCATTAAAAAGCTTTTTATTTTGTTCAACTAGATCCAAATGTGTTACTAAAGGACATTTAATACCTTGCGTTGTTACTGAAATTACATTACAGACTAATGACCTGTCAGTAAGTATCTTCCAGTGCCTCTTAGCGTTCCTTGTGCTATTTCTCAAGCTTTTTCAAAAATATTTGAGTCAACTTAGTGTGCACCTCTTGTGACCTCATGTCCCGGTAATAATGTTTATGTAATGTGACATGCACTGTGATTGCAATAAAGTCAAAATTAAAGTGAATTTGGACCGATCAACGCTGATTTTCTTATCTGATGCATTTGATACACCATGGTATCCGGTTAGAATATCAGGTCTGATTGGTCTGCAGTTGGATGGAGCCAGTTTGAGATTCACTGAGGCATCGTTCAGTCAGAGTATGACGGTCTAGCACATACTTGCTGATTATAAGGGATAGGTGAACGGTGAAAACGATAAGTTCAGCCAACATCACAGTGTGCTGTGTGTTTTCAGCTCTCGTTTCCGTGATTTGCTCCATGTTCACATTCATAGAATGTAGCTGGGAACTATACATTGCAGTTTGCAATGTGCGTAGCGCACAGATATGGGAAAGAAAACGTCAAAGCCGCGTCGCGACGAGAAGAACCGGTGACGATTTGTCCAGATCTGAATCGTTTTCCTGTTTCACATTTCCTGCTCCACCCAGGCTGACTACACACACACACAAACACACACACACATTTCAACTGGTACACTTCTCATGACACACTTAAGTGTCTCAATCAGCGTTTGGCACAATGCCTTCCACTCATTCGTTGAGTACGTTTTCTCTACTGCATTCTCAAACCTTCCAAAAAGCTAATGGGAATAATTACAGTAGGCAAAAGGAATGCGCACTCTTTCTCATATATACAGTGTATGTATATATATATATATATATATATATATATATATATATATATATATATATATATATATATATATATATATATATATATATATATATACACACACACACGGATAGATAGATAGATAGATAGATAGATAGAAAGCTCGAAAGATATACTCAGTACTCAGCATAAATGAGTACACCCCCTATGAAAATTTCGATATTTATCTATTTCTCAATGAACTCCAGAACAATTCGCTGAATTTTGACAAGTTTGAAAATTCGGAGTTTTATCAAACATGTGTTTTTATTAAGAACATAAAAAGTTGGTCACGAACATCATCAGGATAAGAAAATAATACACTGAATTTTATTCAAATGAGGTGTTGCAAAAAGGAGTACACCCTACAGCAAATTCTACCAAATCTCATATTTTGTATGGCCTCCATCTTTCTCCATTCTTGGAGGACGAGCTCTTTCAGAGCCTGGAATGCTGGATGGAGAATGATGCTCGACCTGTCTTTTCACAACTCCCCATAGGTGTTCTGTTGGGTGACATATTTTGGGTCATTATCATGTTGAAAAATGCTGCACGGCGACTCAGGGTGCGGAGCGATGGTAGCATCTTTTCTTTCAGTATTTTGCAGTACATATATAAATTCATGATTAGAGTAGTGAAGCGCGACACCTGCAGCACTCATACAACCCCGCAGAAGAACACTGCCACGGCCATGCTTTACTGTGAGTATTTCTCATTGTACTCTTCCCCCTTGCGACACCATACAGTTTGAATGCCATCAATTCCAAAAAGATTGACCTTTGTCTCAGCAGACTAACGTATGGAGTCCAAATGTCCTTCACCTTTGTCAACATGGGCCCTGGCAAATGCTAAACGGGCTTTTTTTATGTGCATGGGCTTTAGCAGTGGCTTCCATCGTGGACGACACCCATGCATGCCACTCCTGTTCAGCATACGTCGTATCGTGTCACATGAAACAGTCACCCCAGTTTGGCTTTCTACAGCTTTAGCTAAGTGTGATGAACTTGCATGGCGATTTTCCTCAACTCTCCTTAGGACAAAACGCTCATCTCGAGGTGTTCGCTTCCATGGAACGGCCTGAAGGTCTCAGAATGCTTGCCACAAGCCACGCTGTGCAAATTTTCTTGTAGCCCTGGCCTTTTTCGTGTAAAGAAATTGCTTTCTTTCTCGAGACTCGTGACATTTTCATGTGGTGCCATAATTGTCAGCATTGAATGGGAGGAGATTTTATAGGTTAAATACCACTTCTTAATTGCCAATTATCTAGCAGCCACCTGTGTGATGATTAATTAAACTCGTCTGTTGTTGAATTCCAGTTAATCAGCATTTTACCAAGTTTCATTTCTAAAAGCTTCATTGGGGTGTACTCCTTTTTGGACCATGGTGTTAAATCACTTAAAAAAAAAAAAAAAAATTTTTTAAATTTTTTTATTTTTTTTGTATTGACAAATCTCATTTACAACCAATAGAGTTGCTGGAATATTTTATCGTATAGGATCCCATAGAAAGTATTCATTCTAAAGAGAGACAGATGATTTTCTGAGACATCTGTTAGGGTGTACTCATTTATGCTGAGCACTGTATATTGTATATACTGTTTTTCCCATCTTGCCTACAAGAAGACGCTCACTGCGTCATTCCCACCCCATCCAACATTAGCTCTTGTCTGTTAGACAGTTTATTTTTAGTGAACGATGGCTGAATTCTGCGCGATATAAATGCTCGTGCCAATCTCATGCGATCTCAGACAGTTCTTGACAGCGTTGACCTTCTGATTACTCGTTCCTGAAAAGTGGCCCTTGAAAAGAATGTGGAAAACAGGATCGCCTCGAAATTTTCCTTGAAAAAGGAGATTTATAATGCCTTCATTTGGTAGTGTTTTTCTCGATCTATCTCGCCATCCTCCTCCGTGTCAACTCTTAATACGTTGAGAATCTAATGAAAAACATGCGCTGTTGTGCCCTGCTCCGAGGAATCCATCGCATCTAGTTAAGGCCAACATTAATTGTTCCCATATGACACATGAGATCATGGTGACCACCTCATAATTTATTCATGCAAAAATATGAAACAAATGTCTTCTCCTTTGCCTCTAGGCATGTTGGCATTTCTTAATCATCGGTGCTTCGAATCACATTCTTATAGTCAGGAGTGCCGTCTACGACTTCGATTCATCCGTCCATTTTGCGTACCGCTTATCCTACATGGGGTCGGAGGGAGTCCGGAGCCTATCTCAGGGAACTCAGGGAACATGTAAACTCCGTACACACAGGGCGTAGGTGTGATTCGAACCCCCATGCACGTGATATTGATGTAAACGCTTAACACTACATCGTATAAGCATGCCAATACATTTCTATTATATTCTCAGAACCTTCACACACCTTCATTCTCTCTCTCTCTCTCTCTCTCTCTCTCTCTCTCTCTCTCTCTCACACACACACACACACACACACACACACACACACGCTCATATCAGTCCAGTGAGTCATGACCATGCTGACATACTGACATGGTGAAAACACACCACAAGACTTGCTCTCTTGTCTCATCTGTCCATCACAGAGACCCATTCACCTACCCTCCTTCACTCTTCCCGTACCTTTCACTCATCCCTCGCTCACAGACTGAGCCTTCTTTCACCCACACTTTTCCATATTCCGCAGACAAACATAAACATCTTTGTCAGCTTCCTATTTACTCGATGACGTCAGCTCTCTCTCCTACGCCCCAGATGCATTTAAATGCAAGAACATGGCCGAAAACCGTTCACATAAAACCTTCTTTCTGGCATGGCTCCAATAAAGACACGTCTTTAACTGTACGATCAGACGTACTTGGATCAATGACATAATGCTCTTTTTTTTTGTGTCTGCAACCGTTAACATGATCAAGAATATAAAAAAGGGCTGTTTGCTATAGAAGTTCACCTGAATGTATCTGTAAGCGTAAAACCCTAAAATTCTTTAAAAAAATTTTACCAATGGTTTGGCAAATATTCTAGTATTCCTAAAAATATCATACATACACAGTGTGTTTTTTGTATAACTTCTAATTATAAAATTAATTTCCATGGTGTAACGAAATTTTAGAAAGCCATTATGGTATCGTATGTCCAGAAAACCATGTGCCTTTAATATATATATATATATATATATATATATATATATATATATATATATATATATATATATATATATATATATATATATATATATATTTTTTTTTTAAAGGTACAGGGTCAAGGTCATGATATGACCACTATGACAACATTAATCAAGCTCTATTATATTCCTTAATTAGTATTGCTGTAAAATTGTTAGAATTGCCATCACAAATAACATTGATAGTGGAGCCAAGGATAACTGCGGAATAAAAGCTGAACTAAAGCTCGCTTCTTTTTGCAAGGACAGGATATGAACGTCACCATAGAAATGATTTCTGCGTAAGCTGTTGCTATAAAAATAACACATTATTAGAAAGCACACATTAAAATTAACCTGTGATTTGCTTCACAACTGGCACAACTGTAGCAGAAAATTAATTAACACACTCTGACCAATCAGGTTCAAGCAATCAAAAAGTGCTGTGGGATAATTATATATAATTGCAATTAAATACCAAAGAAGGTTAGATTCAAATATTTGACTTACAGTAGGTGTATTTGGTTTTAATCATTTGGTATAAACATATATTTTTTTTACTCAGAAATGAATGATCATAAAACAAAATTCTAACCTCCATTTTACCACTACCAAATGACTATAGTTTAGTGGCATTTATTTGAGAAATATATATCGTTTCTTGATGATTAAACCATTCAACATTTTTAGACTATTAACTGTGAGGTTCTGTTGAAAATCGTGTACAGCGATCATCCATAACATTAAGACTGCGGACAGATGAAGGGAATAACACTGATTGTCTCCTTACAGTGCCACCTGTCAGTGGGTGGGAAATATTAGTCAGCATGTGAACAGTCAGTTTGCGAAGTTGATGTGGTGGAAGCAGGAAAAATGGGCAAGTGTAAGGATCTGAGTGACTTTGACAAGGGTCAGATGGTGATGGCTGGATGATTGGGTCAGAGCATGTCCAAAACGGCAGGTCTTATGTGGTGTTCCCGGTATACAGTGGTTACTACCTACCGAAAGTGGTCCGAGGGAGGACAACCGGTGAACTGGCAACAGGGTCGCGCGAGGCTCATTGATGTGTGTGGGGAGCGATGGGTAGCCCGTCTAGTCTGATCCCACAGAAGACCAACTGTAGCACAAATGGCTGAAAGAATGACAGAAAGGTATCAGAACACAGTGCATCACAGCTTGCAGTTTGTTGGCCTGTGTAGTTGCAGTCCGGTCAAAGTGTCCATGCTGACCCCTGTCCAACACCAAAAGCACCTACAATGGGTATGTGAGCATCAGAACTGGACCATGGAGCAGTGGAAGAAAGTGGCCTGATCTGATGAATCACGTTTGCTTTACATCATGTGGACGGCCAGGTGCGTGTGCGTCGCTTACCTGGGGAAGACATGGCACCAGGATGCACTTCAGGAAGAAGGCAAGTCAGCGAAGGCAGTGTGATGCTCTGGGTAATCTTCTGCTGGGAAACCTTGGGTCCTGGCGTTCACGTGGATGTTTCTTTGACACGTCCCACCTACCTAAACAATGTTGTAGACCAAGTACACGCCTTCATAGCAACAGTATTCAATAACGGCAGCGGCCTCTTTCAGCAGGATAATGCGGCCTGCCACGCTACAAAAACTGTCCAGGAACAATTTGAGGAACAGGACAAAGAGTTCAAAGTGTTGATTTGCTGATCTCAATCTGACCAAGCATCTCTGCGATGTTCTGGACAAACAAGTCTATTCCATGGAGGCCCCCTCACAACTAATAAGACTGCTGCAGACATGTTGGTGTCAGATACCACAGCACACCTTCAGAGAGGTCCTGTAGTGTCCATGCCCTGACTGGTCAGAACTGTTTTGCAAAGGGGACCTGCAATATATTAGACAGGTGGTTTTAATGTTATGGCTGATCGGTGTATATGTGTGTGCCAGTGTGTGTGTTTTATTGATTACTAACATGTTTTTATTACTTGAATTATACGCATGTCACATGATGTGTAATCCTGTGTCAGATGAGGCTACAAACAGAAATCAATCTGGTTTATGATGCTGGATTAAACTGTGGTGCTGTGGTCTGTTTTGCATTGCCCTGGTCCATAAAAACATAATGCAGTCTCATTATTTATGTCAGATTAAGGCATTGCTTGATTAGAGCATTTAGGTTTGTGCTTGTGTGATTGTGATTGTTTTAGTCTCTGTGCAATGTGATACAGGCACCAGGACTATTAGTCAAATATATGCTTTTTTTCATCCCTGCACTCTCTCTCTCTCTCTCTCTCTCATTTCCTTTTCCTAAGACTATTCTTCTTCTCTCTTGACTCTTTTCATTATTAATAGAATTTCTCAGACCAGGCCTTGGATAGATCAAGTTTTTGTTTGGTTCCAGGTTCTGAATCAACCAAACATGGTAATCAAGTGCCTCGGAGCTCTTTATTTCTAGACTGGAGTGTGTTTGGAAATTGAAGTACTATGATATCGAACCCGTCTCACGGATAGTATCTAGTGTGTTCCTGTTAATACCTGCGCATTGTGAATTCAATATGGCTCACGGTTTCGGTGAGCCTTTGCTAACTGTAGCAAATTAAGATTCCTCTTCTTGGCTGACAGGAGTATGCCATGTAGCCTACTCTTTACATACAAGCAGTGTAAGCCTAAGTGCATGTCTAGCTAACCAGATGGATGTTTAAGGAATTTGGTTAAAAAAAAATATTACCACAAAACAGTGTTACTATGAATGCATGCTTTAATACACTGAAAAAGACACACTATTAACATCACAGAAATATATATATATATATAAATAAAATCGGTTTCACTCTGTCCACGCTTTAAATTTTTTCCTACATTATTTTGAATGTCCGTGGAATATAATAAAATATCAGATGCCACGAGTGAACCTTCTGCCATCATTTATACATTTGAATGACCATGTAATACGAAGAAAATATGATAACGTGAAATTAAAAATGACCTTATATGGCTATGGGCATTGTTTTGACTCAGGACAGCTGTCGTTTGCTGCTATTGTCAAGCAACTGTTTGACGCCGTACACGACATCGCTTCACCTTCGCACGCTCGCTGAGAGTAGGCTAAAGGTTGGGAAGTAGGAATTTAGCCAATAGTTGCTGCAAGCCTTTTATAATCAACCAATCGGTGTGCGAGAAGGCGGGAATTACAGAGAGGGGTTAACGTAATGCAAACATGCGCACACATGATGCAGTATTAGACCATAAGCACATCAAAATGAAACTAAAGCCGAATCCCGGACAGTTTTCAAATTTAGACGCTTTTTTTTTTAAGGTCTGAAAAAGAGGACATGTCCGGGAATAACAGGACGTATGGTCACCCTAACGAAAGCATTTCAGAGAACTATTTGTGTTAAAGATTGTGTAATCAAGCATCTGTCTATACTGTCTTATGTCAAAAGATTCATTTCTTTGGTTTTAAATGAAAAAAAAAATTGTAATCCTGATAGTGTTCCCATTTTTTACAAAATGAATCTGTAATCCGATTACGTTGTTTTTTGACGTAACTGTAACGGATTACAGTGACCGGTTTTTTTTTGCATCCTGATTACGTAACGCCGTTATGTGTATTCCGTTACTCGCCAAACCTGATAACAACTGATTTACATAGTCTTGAATGGCAGACACCCCACATACACATACACATGCACATACAAAAAACCTTTTTTTAAACAAAGCAAAAAAAAGTATCATCACTGTTTGTCCAAGCTTTCTGTAAGAAATGCTTATGTAGTATTTTTGTAAAGCGTCTCCAGTATCAGTGCTTTGTTACAGGCAGAGGTTACGCTGCTTTATGAGAAAGTCTTTGCGGTTTCTTGCTAACCAGCTGCATTTTTTTTTTTTGTTTTGTTATTAACTTCAAGTCGAAATTCGATTGTTTATACCTGCTAACATAAGCGATATCATGAAATAATGTGTTTTGCAGACATTAGATATGACTATAAAGTGATAAAAAGTAAGGCATAGTGTTCTTGAATTAAGATAAATTTGAATACATTATAAGACGAATAAAATGCTGTGGAATGTGCTGTTACTAGAAAATGATCAGCTTCACTGTGGTTACAGTAACTCATGCCAGGCTGCGTCACACCATCCTGTCATTGATTATTTTCCTATAATAGCACACGCTGCCATGTTTCATTTTCATTGTACTAGACTTAAGAGACTGATACCATTTCTCCTGAGAGGAACGATAGCCTATTTGATCAGATTCCTCTTGGTTTTGTGTGTCATTCATGCACATGCCAAATCCTGGCATCGTACACCTTCTAGAATATCATAGCTCCTGGCATAGCATAATGCCGAATGCATGTTTTCAGCAGGAGTACATTCATCCATATTATACTCCAAGTCAGAAGTTCAAGCTCATTATTTTCATGTGCACATCAGTGTATAATGAAATCCTTGCTTATCATTCCTTAAGACTACACATAGCAATCCAGATGTATTCAAAACACCACTGATCCAACATTCGACCACAAGAGACATTACTTTTTTTTTTTTAAATTAAAGACAGAAGACATTCTTTATAAAACTAGTAGAAGTAACATGTGTAATATAGAAAATGGCTTGTGCAATTTTTTAGAAAGTGGTATATGTGCAATAGTGCTCCTAACGAGGTTATTGAGGCATACATACAGTCCGTGAATCCAAGTGCTTTATAGTTCTGTGTCTGCTTCCTGATGGAGAACTGTGGATATGTTGTGTGACTGGGGGTTTTTAGGTGTCAGGCTGCTTTACTGAGAAAAAGTGTATGGTAAATATACGGCAATGTGGAACGTTGTGTGGGATCCTCTGAACCGTTCCTGCCCACCCTCTGCATTGCATTGTTCTCTTACGACTTCTGTGCTTTTGTATTTGCTTTCGTTTTAATGGACCCATACTGTGGTCATCTTTAGAGACCTAAAGCATTGTGATCAAGGGCGTAACCATGGTATGTACATTGAGGGGTCCACTTAGTTGTCCTTAGCCCAAATGTAGTGTAAAGGAACGAAATGCTGTGCAACTCGCATTTATACCAGTCTCTCACAACGAACTCGGCGGGAGGACGTGCAAGTGAATGTAACGTTAATGGTCAAGAACTGGAACTGACGTTAGCCACGCCTACTTTGTGGGTGTGCAAATATCAAAAGTTAATTGACGTTCTTAAGAACAAACCAAGCCATGGTATGATGCCTTCTATACTAAGCTAAGGTAACCTACTATTTAGGGATCTAGTTACTTACTCTCTGAAAAAAAAAACCTTGTATGTTCTGCTGCACTTTTCTACACTTGGATGCTGTTTCCATTTCTTACAGACTGAGCGGCTAAAATATATCAACGAACTTGCGTTGAGTATGGGCGCAACCAAGTGTACAGTTGGGGGAACACACCTATTTCCCTTAACAAACGGAAATATATTAAAAAGGAATAGACATAAATAAGTAGAATAGATGAAGACAAGACAGATCCGTTGGCAGGGTTCATTAAAGGGGGACATATAGAAAATATTTTGTACTTTAGATTGGGGGACAGATTGGTATTTCCTCAACATTGGGGGGGTACATGACACCCCCCCCAAAAAAGAATGTGTGGTTACGCCCATGATTGTGATGCTTTTCCAGGCTTTTACCACAGCCTCTTTCAGCTCTCACAATGTTTCTCTTATCAACTGTCGTTGTTTTCCTTGGTCAACCCATTCGGTGTCTGTTGCTCAGTACACCAGTGGCTTCTTTCTTTTTCAAGACATTTCAAATTATTGTACTGACTATGCCCAATGTTTGTGCAATGCCTCTGATTGATTTTCCCTATTTACTCAGCTTCAAAATGGCTTGCATTTCTCCAACAGACAGCTCTCTGATCTTCATGTTGGCTTATCCTTTTTAACAACGAATGCAGAAGGGTGTAACTATTTATTGAGCTATTAATTGTTTAAACAATCAATCTAACAGAACACACCTGGGTAACAAGAAACATCCGTCAGTCAATCATGTTCCAGTATATTTGCTCACCTACAGATTGGGTGGTCGGATACAAAACGTGCTACGTTCTATGTCGTTTAGCACATCTACGTATAAATACCAGGAAATAAAAGCTGAAATTCTAAACTCTCTTTTCATTTTCATCTTTTTGGTCTCAAACCCAAACGTCTTCAGTCTACAACAAAAGCTGATAAAATTGGCCTTGCCGTTC
Organism: Ictalurus punctatus; assembly: GCF_001660625.3. Lineage (NCBI taxonomy): Eukaryota > Metazoa > Chordata > Actinopteri > Siluriformes > Ictaluridae > Ictalurus > Ictalurus punctatus. The sequence goes on along the minus strand of NC_030430.2, from coordinate 2,655,517 downwards.
CAATAGATTCGGAGGGGATTGTAGGTGTCATGTGATCATGTATTTTCCACACAGTGGAAAGTTTTGCTGCTCTCACAAATGTCCGTATGTGGTTCTTTTGGGTTCTGTGTTTTGAAAGATTTATTTTCAACCTCTCAGAATCATGCTGGTTGGTGGATTGGTTATGCAAAATTGTGAATGTATGTGTATATATGTACCCAGGGTGTGTTCCCCTTCACTCTGGATCCACTATGATCATGACCAAGATAAAGAAGTTAATGAAGATGAATGAATATAAATAAATAATGCCTTATGTTTTATTTAGCTTCAGTATACAGTAGGTGTCTGATATCATCAGCCTCATGCAACTTCATTACATCCCTCTGTTTGTTCAGAACACATATATAACGGGTTAATTTTTCAAATCGCTCAGGATGGCCTTTTTCGATCCACTGGGATTCGAGTTTCTAAAATTACTGACATTTGAGATAGACGTTTGAAATAGAGCCCAGCCTGCAAGCCTGCACTACGTCTTTCCTGGAAAACTGTCTTAGTAAATGTCTTTATAATGAATTGTCAAGAGCTCACTGCAATTGTGCCTTGGGTCGAACTACCAAATACAGGGTACTAAAACGATCACCAGAGGAACCTTGTCTTTTCCCCCCAAGGAAATCAGCTGTCAGTTTTATTTCTGGCCACTGATGAGAACATCTGGAAAACGTAACTTTGTGCATTGGATTAGCTCAAGCCAAGCCGGCTTGAGAGCTCCATAGAAAGAGGGCTCGGGAGATACGGTATGGGCCTCTTCTACTCTTTAGGTGGTGTATGGGTTATTTTAAATAAAAAAAATCTACTGGCAAATGACTGTTGACTGCTGGGTAATGTCACTTTATGCATAAGAACACTGCCGTGTTATGTCCTAGAGATATTTGTCAGAGTGTGGAGTAAGGACAATGGGTGCTATGTGTTAGTCCTCCCCAGGATAGATATTGCACATGAGGTTACTTGTGTCACGTACTGTGGGTAAGCACATATTTTGTTCGTCTGGCACAACACACCATTATGCTCTTGATCCAGGCCAGAGACAAGTATATGACAGCGGCTCTGAGCCACATTTATATCTCCTCTCACACTCCATTTCTCCGTTGGACCTACAACACATCCTTCCCTGTAAAAACTGATGTCTTGATGTCACAGTACAAAATGAACCATCAGCTCAGAATGAATTTAATTGACGTGAGTCAGGCAAATCAACAACAACAACACTGCATAATGGACCGTACTGGTTCACTGGTTCCTCCTCTTTTCACAGAGCAGGTTATGTGAATCTGATGTGGTTTAAAGGGAGAAGACAGTGTACGCTTCAACACAAATCACTCTTCCCTCAGCAGGTTTAAACAAACCTAAGTAGATATTTGACTTTACACCCAACCCATCTATCAATCTGAACGTTTCGTGCCGGAGAGTTATGTCATAGAACACCTGTCTTAACTATCTCCTCCCAGAGAACCAGGGAGGGGAGGGGAGAGAGAGAGAAAGAGAGAGAGAGAGAGAGAGAGAGCAGTCTGAGCTCAAAATCAGCCGTATCAATGCAGTAGTACCCATTTCGACTGGGATATAAGGACTTTTCCAAGCACTACTCAGGAGTGAAACAATCTTGAAGGATACCTTCCTTGCTATCATCTGGGACGGCACCTTGTTTTGCTCAGGCGTCAATCCAAACATGACACAACGAGTTTGCTGGTTCACATTAGGCTGGTGAAATAACACACCAATCCTGTAGAAACCACGTGTACTGCGCAAGGCTGGACAGGTAGAGAGATGCAGTAAAAGTGCCGGACCTGGTAACCGTCAACAAACTGGGACTGGACAACCGCAAACAGTAAGTTTACGTTTGTCTTCTATAGAAGCACTGAATATAGCATGTGGAAAACTAGTTCTTTATGTCACTTAAGAATGTAAATAGAATCATTGGAAGGCAGTCAGGTGAGTACATTAATGTGTGTTAGGTGACTGTGTGTTTATATACTAGAGCCTGGGTTACCTCGAATGCATGGGGAAATGATTAGAGAAGTAAAAACGAGTGAAGGTTTTTGAAAGACCAGTATGTGCTTATATATATATATATATATATAAATAAAAAAGTGTGTTGGTGTGATTATGGCAGCTGAATGTTACTGGAGTGTAGACTAAGTACTAAAAACCAGGTGCACATAATGCACACATATGCAAATTACTATGCACTAAAACTAAAAAATAAAATGAAAAAATAAATACCTAGAACATAAAAAGAAAAATTCTACATTTATACAAATTTGGTACAAAGGTGAACGGGCAAATTAGACGGTTTTTTTTTTTTTTTTTCCGGTTCAAACTATCTTTATGTACTATCTCAATGATAATCTTGTCAAGAACCTGTTCAGAGGAACATGCATTGTAGACCAGCCTTGCGTACAATCATATACACTCCATCATCACGAACGGTAAGATGTGAGCAGTTGATTTATCAGTTTTTCAGAGACATGACCTTCAGAGAGACCGGAAATGACAGCAGATCGTATAGAGAATATTATTTCTGATGATCATATCACAGTGCGCATAGAAGTATCTTAAGTCGAATCGGCTTTTTGCTGGGGTTAGTGTGCAAATGTGCTTACCTCTTCCACTTCATGGTTAACATAAACAGGCTGGTTATTACAGGAAGTGGATGATGGAAAAAGGGCCTGGCGAACACGAGCTGGGTGACATTGCAGTCCGGATTCTTTGTACCTGTCTGTGAAGCATGTGATATTTTTTAAGGTTGCAGTGAATTTTTTATTATTATTTTTTTACAGGTTTTTCTGAGGAAGTTCACTTATTTGAGCCAGCTGTATTTCATAACTTACTCGTAAAGAAGAAGGAACTATATATATAAAAAAAATCTAGTCAGATCCAACTGGGAGCTTTTTTTTTTTTTTTTTTTTTGAAAATTAATTTGCATTTTTAACAAATAATAATCTGCCTTAACCTGTCTTAATAAGTTACTTTCATTTCTGGCACGTTTCTTTGTGACGTTTCTGGCACGTTACTTTGTCACTGTTTTCATGACAATACAAAAACTTATTCATTGTTTTTAAATGACACACTAGATGACACGACGACTAAATATAGGCTTAACGATAACAGGAGAAGTTTACTTGTGCCAAATTTGTGTCATGTGGTTGTTGCAGTGTCACTTAGGCCAGCTGGTGCATGACCGAGTGTGAGGATTAACTGAGAAATGTACAAGAGTAAGCAAAAGCAACAAAAAAGAGAAGGGAAGGGACAGATATTTGTCTAATCCTGTCTTAGCCATGTGTACACAGTTATTGTTAATGGCTTGTGGTAATGCTGTGCACCGAGTGGGTGCATTTGAGCGCTAAGTCATCAGTCATGCAGCGCTCGGACGTGTTACTTATAGCAGATGGTTTGTTAGTATCTTCAGACTGCCTTCCATCAGGTCAGGATGCAGGAGAATGGATCAAATGTGAAGCATAAATATTATAAAATAATAACAATACAATATAGAAATCACAGTATAGCACAGTGTGTGAATGTGTGTGTGTGTGTGTGTGTGTGTGTGTGTGTGTGTGTGTGCGTGCATGATGTCCTGTGATGGACTGGTGTCCTATTCAGGGTGTATTCATGCATCACACCCGGTGTTCCTGGGGTAAGCTCTGGGGCAATGTTCGGTGTTCCCGGGGTACGTTGTGGGGCGGTGTTCAGTGTTCCCGGGGTAGGATCAGGGTTACTGCTCAGTGTTCCCGGGGTAGGTTCTGGGGCAGTGTTCAGTGTTCCCAGGGTAGGTTCTGGGGCAGTGTTCAGTGTTCCCAGGGTAGGTTCTGGGGTACTATTCAGTGTTCCCGGGGTAGGCTCTGGGGTAGTGTTCAGTGTTCCCGGGGTAGGCTTTGGGGTAGTGTTCATTGTTCCTGGGGTAGACTCTGGGGTAGTGTTCCGTGTTCCCGCGGTAGGTTCTGGGGTAGTGTCCATTGTTCCTGGGGTAGACTCTGGGGTAGTGTTCCGTGTTCCCGCGGTAGGTTCTGGGGTAGTGTCCATTGTTCCTGGGGTAGACTCTGGGGTAGTGTTCAGTGTTCCCGGGGTAGGCTTTGGGGTAGTGTTCATTGTTCCTGGGGTAGACTCTGGGGTAGTGTTCCGTGTTCCCGTGGTAGGTTCTGGGGTAGTGTCCATTGTTCCTGGGGTAGGCTCTGGGGAAGTGTTGAGTGTTCCCAGGGTAGGTTCTGGGGTAGTGTTCAGTGTTCCCGGGGTACGCTCTGAATCCATTGCTACCCTGACTGGGATAAAGTACTTGATAAATATCAATGAATGAATGAACGAAAGCATAGTTTTCTTTACAATTATATAAGCTATTTAGGACCAAATGGTGTTATTGCACATTATTTCCCCCCTAATTATAAACACTGCAAGACATCAAAACAGGCAAAGGGGAGCTAATGATTAATGATTTATTGCACCGCAATCATTGAGAACTCATATGTATTGTTAGCCATTGTAAGCTCTTTTCAGCAACTTATCTTATTTGCAATCTACAGCATTATACACGAATATTCAATAGTCATTATCATGAGTGAAATATAATTACTTGCTTCTAAGTGGGAAAATTATACTTATAGTGCTTTAATGGAATCGTCACACCCAGTTCAAACACCCGTGCCTCCGACACGAACAAGTAGACTCGCATAACTCACACACTGCCCGCCCACCTTATCAGCCATTTTATAAGAGCAGTGAGTAAAAGCATATAGCGAAACCCAGACGCAAATGTTTGCACATACAGTATGTTGCAATTTCCACTGAACCATCAGTGAGCTCATATCTGATAAACGTCAGCTCATGTCTGACAATCTGCAGCGTGAGGATCTACAAATAGCCTTTCGAGGGCAAAAGAGAAAAGGGGAAAAGAGAAAAGGTTGCAGTGGAAACAGATGGTCGAACTCTTTCCTTCATGCATCACTCCAAACTCCGAGGCGAAGACGGAAACGGAGCAGAATCAGTCAGCTAACACATTGGAGAACTCAGATGGAGAACTCTGAGGAGTTCACTCTCTCAGACAGCAAGCAGCAGCTCTTAGCAAGTGTCCTTCAGGAGAACCGTGAGACGGTGCAGCTGCAAATCCGAACAGCTTTCTGCTGTACAGCTAATGAACCGCTTCTCATTTGTTATCTTCAGACAGTGTTTTGGGCTCTAAACGTAGACGTTGTTTACCATTTTCTAAGCAGCAGCTGTGACCAAAAGTTTGTGAAGCCATCCCTGATTGAACTCACATTATTAAATAAAGACTTAATAAACAGCACATACACCATTTTTTATTGGACAAACGGTTTAAGTCCCGTGCGATCAGCTGGCGGACGGCAGTTTGGTTGTGGACCAAGAAAAATATTCCATGGGATCGAACCGAGCACTTCATTCTGTGCTTAATTCTGTCGCAGATCTGTCCAACATATGAAAGAAATAATAATAATCTCAATACTTTAGTGATGACATTTTTTCAAAAACATGAACCATTTCTACCTCTGCTGTGGCTTGTGCATTTATATAAGGTGGCTCGTCGAGAACGCAAAGAGTTTTCACAGACTTATTTACATAGATTTAAAAACAAACAAACAAATAAATAAATTTACCGTTCTTGTCTGATTATTGACAAAATGGCTTGTTAAAAAAAAAAAAAAACAACACAGAAAATGGATTAAACAGAGAAGTATGTGTTTATTCTCTGCTCCTCGATCCAAACAGATGTCTAATTTGTTCAGAGTGTGTGTTATGAGTGAAAAGTGGTAATGTGTCGCGCCAGTGTGAAACAAAACATCAACCACATCAAAATGATGTGTATTTACAGCTATGAACTAACAATTGATGGTCAAGCTTAGCTGCTTATCTGAACCTCTGCATGCAATGAATCGCATGGACCTTTTACTTGCATACCCCTGGTTTAAGTGTTTAAATGACTTTTTGGAATGAAATTTAGCATACACTAAGTGTCAAGTATCATACCTAATTCTTGTGTCCATGGATTCATGCTGTTTTCCCAATCAATTCGGTTTCGTCTCAGATTCCTGTTCTTGGCTGACGGGTGTGGAACCCAGTGTGTCTGGTATGCTTTTCTGCTCACCATGGTTGTAAAAAGTGATTACGTTGCCATAGCCTCCCTGAAAATGTTTTGTTTTGTTTTTCATATAATTCTATATAAACTCTAGAGACTGTTGTGTGAATCCCAGAACATCAGCAGTCTTCCTGGCACCAGCAATAGAAGTCTAACTAACTAAAGTGAACTAAACCTAGTTAACTAAAACTCTTGACCTGCATGATTTTATGCAATGTGCAGCTGACACATGATTGGCTGATTTGATCATTGCATGAACAGGCAGGTGTACAGGTGTTGCTAATAATGTGACTGGTGACTAAACTTGATTTTACTGTGCAGCACTTTGGCTTTATCTAACAAGTGAAAAACAACAACAACAACAAATTGGTGTTGCTAAACTGTTTGACCTATGGTTGGGCAAGTGTGTATTGTGTAATCCCAATGGTGTCAAAGATGGACTTCTTCTGTAAATTGTTAATTAGTCATGTTTTGTGAGCAGTAGTTGGGGGGGGAAATGGAGCAGCTTTAGGTGTCTTGTAGAAGGCACTCTTCCAGAATGTTAGCCAGGTTTGTGATTAAAATAAACAGACAAACATGTGCAGTGGCACAGTGGGTAGCAAAGCTTCAGGCTTCTGAGTTTTACATGTTCTCCCCATGTTCATGTGGGTTTCCTCAGGGTGCTCTGGTTTCCTCCTACTATTCAAAAACATGCAGGTATTTTGATAACATTGGTTATGCTAAAATTGCAGTGAGTGTGTTCCCCCGGGCACAGCACAACCCTGAACAGAATAAAGCCGTTACTAAGGACGAATGATGAAGAGATACGTGCAAGCCGATATGTGGTTTACCTTTAGGAATTATTAAGAATATGACTATTGGACTTGTAACACACTTATTGTGCTCGTTAAAGTACATTAAAGTGCACTGTGTTCTTGGAAAGGCTACTATGTAAACAATACCCTTGATAAAATAATAATAATAAAAAAAAGTCAAACATGTTCTAATCAAAAAAACATTTTGGGACTTGTTGAAGCTCATAATTCTTTGAAAGGGTTACAAAGGATCCGCCGTAGCAGAAGTCAGTGTGACAGAAGTTTCCTGTATGCCTTCTGGGGTTCGCGCTTCTTCTTCTACCCACCCTTCCCGTGCACGCCCATTATTTTCTGTCCGCACCTGTGTTTAATTGTCGGTCTCATTAGCGCTCATCAGTTTCTATACTTATCCCACTTTGTTGGTTTGACTCTGATGAAAAGTTATTGAGCTGTTTGGTGAACTCGCTTGCTCCGGATTATGTTTGTGTTTTAATCCTAGTCTATTTTCGAATTTGTGATTCCTGTGTACATTCTTAGTAATTCCTTTCTTACGTCAAATGATCGTTCTTTCCTTCCTTTATCCATTAACCCGTTTTTTCTCCTTTGATTTCTGGTGTATTCTGTAGCCCCTTCTTTCTTTAACCTCTTCATTCTGTAGCCTCTTCGGGTTTGCTCTATGGCTTGTTCTGTGGCTTTGAGATTTGGATTTGCCGCCACTTAACCTGTCTGCTTGCAAGTCCAATAATAAGAATACCAAGTGGATAAATACAGTAAAGACGCTCCTCGTATACGTTATGTCCCGTCCCATCCCTCCCTGTCATTCACTACAGTCGGTTTTAAAAATGGCACCATGACTGCTTATCCTAGGAGTGGAAGTCCTACTGTGCATCGAAAGAGTGGGATGTAAAAATCCTTGTCAACAGTGGAAAATCATAAATTCATTACCTCCAATGTGTTGCCCAGACTTATGTTTTGGATGCCTGGAAACCTCATTAACTAAAAAGTGGTAGCTGATGTAATGTAATGAGATATGACAAGCGAGTTAGTTAAGCGAGCAAGTGCACGCAGTAAGCAATGGCTCCTTACGGTAAAGCGGTTGTGGAAGAACCTGAGTGTGTTTGACAAAACCTTTCAAATTGATCAGCAAATAAATACAGTTGTCGAATCCAGCTTCTTTCATTTAAGACTTCTAGCCAAAGTCAAGCCTTTTCTTTCTTTTAATGATCTCGAGAAGGTCATCCATGCTTTCATTTGGTCTCAGCTTGACTAATTCGCTATACATAAGAGTCAGTCACACAGCCTTGTCTCGTTTACAGGAGGTTCAAAATGCGGCTGCTAGGCTATCGATAGGTACGTATAAGCAGGAGTACACTGCCCCTATTTGATCTTCGCTCCACTGGTTACCGGTACGCTTTAGAATCGAGTATAAGCTTTTGTTGTTTGTTTTTAAATCATTAAACGGGTTAGCACCACCATACCTTGCAGATCTGTTAAAACGGTACACTTCCACCAGGTCTCTTGGGTCTTCTGATCAGCTGCTCTTACGTCTTCACAAGTCCAGATTAAAGTTTAGGGGTGACCGTGCCGTGGTCTGGCCCCGTGCTTTGGAACAGTTGACCTCTGCATGTCAGAGCAGCTTTAACTATTTTTAAAACTCGATTAAAAACCCATTTCTTATCTTTTAACTGTACATAAATCAGTACCTGAGACATGTTGGATATTTCAACTTCATGTTTGTTATATGTATTGTTTTTGTCTTTGTACAGCTATTGTTGTTGTGTTTAATTTCACTTTATAAAGTAAAGTAAACTAAAGCTATTGTCACGCAAAAGTCAAGAAGGAGTAACTCTTTACACGATATGTATGGGGGATTAAAAAAAAATAATAAAAAAAACCCTAGACACAAAATCTGCTTGTCCTAGATGCCTGGGATTTGTCCACCCTCATGTTGTCTGTCATAGAAACCTAGCAAAGAAATTCAGCCCCTTCCTTGAAGTAGGCAGGCTACCAACATCGGTTTCAGGACACTCCATCAAGAATGCAAGAGTGACAGCTAAGGGAGTAGAATGTCCACAAGTCCACCCTAAGAAAAACACAAGACAAGTGGAGTTCTTATGAGGTTACTACAAAGGAAATAGAGGAAAGAAAAATGTTCCTGCCTGGTTTAAATTTGCCTACCTGGATTTGAACCGGCACTACTAGAATGGTAAATGAGTCAAAATTCAGACTTTTCAGTAGGTAGTTAGATGAGACAAACTTCAGACTTTTCAGTAAATATACACGCAAGTTATACGTGCAGAACACAATACACTGTACAATACCAACACCACGACCTCACTCTAGGGGACCAGTGAATTGTACAGCAGAGGTAATTCTATAGCACAAAGTCAGGCTGTCTGTATGTGATCTCCAACAAAAGAAGTTGTCATGCAAGATCCAAAACACAGGGGTAAATCAACACCAGTGTGGCTCAATCACAAGAGGTTTTTTGTTTTTGTTTTAATATATATTTTAGAATGGCCAAGTCAGAGTTCTTTCTTTAATCACATCGAAGCACTGTGGCGTGATCTGAAGCAGGCCGTTCAAGCAAAACATCCTAAAATTATACACAAACTGAAACAGGTTTGTATAAAGGACCATGCCAAAATACCTCCTAATTGCGGCGGAGGAATGATCAGCAGCTACAGAAAAGCATTTGGTTGAGGTACCAATAGTAGCTAATATGAGTTCGCATACTTCTGCACTCAATAGGCTTGATTGTTTTAAAACACTTCTCCAGTACACATATAGGGCGCTGAAAACATGGCTGTGCTAGCTGTTAAATAAGGCCGTCTACATTTATCAAAGTCTCGATAAAGATCCTCTCATATTTTCCATGCAGAAATCTAGATGTGTCAGTCGAATTGTTTAAACACGGTTAATATACATGCATGGGTGGAGGGTTAAAAATCTGCTGAGGGTTCACTAGGGAATATAAAGAGGAGGATTGTCTCTGTTTAAGCCTTTGTGAGAACTCAAGTCAATCCTCAGGGGGGCAGTTTTGTCCTGCATATTAGATGTAATGGCAGATTTGTGAATACTCCACAGATGGTATCATTTTGGGAAAGAGGCCCTTGAAGAGAGAGAGAGAGAGAGAGAGAGAGAGAGAGAGAGAGAGAGTGAAAGAGAGAAATGGGTTCTCTCAGGACACGTGAAATTGAACAAATTTTCAAATTCAGGGACAGCTAAGGATCATTTTGTAAAAAGGCCGTACCTAACGAAATCAAGCATTTATTTAAGTAACAGTACTATTTATTAACAATGGCAGTACTTTTTTTTAATTTAGGTAGAAGGTCTTTACACTCTAGGATGCTTCAGAAACATGCACTACGCCATCGAACTAACTACCCATGCCAAAATTCATTATTTGTCTCACAAATTTCACTATTTGTATGTTTAAAGACTGAAGTGGTCCACTAGTGTGGCTGATCCTTGCACTGTTGCAGTAAACACAACCAATGTAAAAACGGCGTTTCTCCCACAGGCATGGAGACTGACGCAGAGGAACCAGGTTGGCATGGACCTGACTGCACAATTCATGCATGGAACTCCTCTTCAGCTCCCTCGCTTGAAAACAGTGGATTGAACGGTTCGTACGGTGGCGGATCGTATTTCTGGCTGCTCCAGAACAGCTCGGCAGGGACCACTAACGCTCCGCTTGCAGCCAGGGTGCGGGACATGGCGCTGGCGCAGGCGGAGATTGGCGTCCTGAGCCTGGTCTTGGCGCTCACCACGCTGAGCAACAGCTTTGTGTTGTGGGTTCTGCTGCGGAGGCGCAAGCACAACGCTCCCATGCACCTTTTCATGGTTAACCTCTGTGTGGCTGACTTGGTGGTCGCCTTTTTTCAGGTGCGCATAACTAGTGCTGGTCCGTTCTTGAATAAATCATAATACACACTCAAATCATCCTACACGCTAAAACTAAAGAGGTGTTCGCCTCACACCTCCAGGGTCGGGGGTTCGATTCCCACCGCGGCCCTGTGTGTGCGGAGTTTGCATGTTCTCCCCGTGCTGCGGGGGTTTCCTCCCCCAGTCCAAAGACATGCATGGTAGGCTGATTGGTGTGTCTAAAGTGTCCGGAGTGTGTGAATGTGTATGCAATGGACTGACCCCCTGTCCAGGGTGTACCCCGCCTTGTGCCCCATGCTCCCCGGGATTAGTCTCCTGACCCTGAAAAGGATAAAGATGCATGGATGGATGATTCTCATTCACTAGGCAGTTGAAATTGTGGCCTGCACGATATTTTTGGCATCCACTCAGAATAGTAGATCAGACTAATCAAGACAAGCAGGTCCATTCATTTAAACCGTCAGTTTAAAAAATCAACTTGGTAAAGTGAGTCATAAAGCCCATCGCAAAAAAAAAGCACAACTTTGTTTGTTTCATTTAATAAACCATCAAGCAGGATTACCACCAAACCACAATATTAGTTTAAACCACAGATTTCTTCCATTTAGTTCAGCTATTATTAGGTGGAGACTCCTTGAGACTCCTTTCATAAATGTTTAAAAAAAAAAATTGGAATAAATAACAGCACATTTTATAATGAAATCCATTTATAATTAGTCTTATGTGATTCATCGTTCACCGTGAACATTTGAAATGAATTTATGGTGTGTTGACTTATGCGTGATGCTATATTTATATGAAGAAAAAAAACAACAACAACCAGAAATAGTTGAATTTTTATACTATACCAGTGGAGATGAAGACATCACAGTAAATCTGTGCCGTCTATGTACGGCATTTCTTTTCAAATATGACATTAGCAAGATATTAAATACAAGGAAGCTCATTTTTAAATAACAAACATACCATATTTAAATAGGAGAAAATAGTATTTTTGATCGTTTTGACAAACTACGTGAAACCTCAACAAATCCTATTTAAAAATGTTCTAGCAGCTTTCACTTTAAAAATCGGAAACAGTAAGCGATCTATTAAATGATCTATTAAAAACAGTATGATTTTGGGCTGGACAACTAGAAAATTTCACCCCCCTTCCACTCCAACACTCCAGGTTCTCCCTCAGCTGGTGTGGGATATTACAGAGAGGTTCCAGGGGCCGGACGTGCTGTGCCGCTCGGTGAAATACATGCAGATCGTGGGCATGTTTGCATCCTCCTACATGATAGTGGCTATGACAGTGGACCGCCATTACGCCATATGCTGCCCCCTTCAGGCCTACAGACTAGGGGCAATCTCACGCTGGAACACACCCATCATGGTGGCCTGGGGTCTGTCTCTTGTGCTTAGTGTACCGCAGGTATGAGGGTGCACTCTACATAGGGTTTCATTCACATGAAATAACTTAAATAACTGAGAAATGTGTCTGGTTGCTTCAATGATATATTCTCATGTACAATTACTAACAATGTTTCAAAAAATGTTTTTTGTAGTCACTTATAACTGGCTCATCATTTTGAAGGATTCTAGTTAAATCATGAACTACATTTGTAGTCAGGGAATTGATTTTTCCCAAGTGACACTATAGTGTAATGTTACTGTCCTCAAGTCTAAAGATCGACATAGAAGTTACAATACTTATTATTATTTTACACATTACAATATACCTATATGGGGCACAAACTCACTTCCGAAAACAACCCACGTTGTGTAAAACTAGCTTTAAAATGTCTTGCAATTTTTACCAAGTACATTTAAAGCCTACAACACTCCTTGTCTTTCCCTAGCTGTTCATTTTCTCCAGGTCTGAAGTAGCTCCAGGAGAGTTTGAGTGTTGGGGACACTTCGCTGAGCCATGGGGTCTGAAAGCCTACGTGACATGGATGACTCTGGCTGTCTTCATCCTTCCTACCTTGATCATCACAGTGTGCCAGGTAATGGAAATCTTCTTGAACTCTCTATAACTTATACAGTTGGCACCAGAGGGCAACACTTTTCTCCCTAGATTTTATACGTAAGTTTTGCTAATACAGTCAGAAGGTAAACAGTGACTGTTGATCCCGTTGTGAGAATAAACACACGTAGCATATCGATGTGACGGGCAGAGCATCAAATAAAGAGCAACACATCTCAACCAGAACTTTGTTAGCATTGGCCAGCTGTCCAGCCTAACAACTGACTGCTGGTTTGATTTTTCAAACGATCTATTGGGGCAAAGAGTGTGGGATTCCTGATCTTTTCCTGATCAGCCGTCCTTTTTAGTTCTAATTGGAATAAAGATGGATTCATTTGGTCAGTCTCCTTTGGTTAAGTTGTTTTTAGAACTACATTATACACACAATATATTCTTTCATTCATTCATCTTCAGTAACTGCATCATCCCGGTCAGGCTTGTGGTAGATCCACAGCCTATTTCAGGAGTTGGGAATATACGACTGGATGAGACACGAGTCCATCACAGGGCACCATGCTCACACACATTCACATGCTTCTTCACACCTAGAGGCAATTTACAGAAGCCAGTCCTCGTACAGGGATGTTTTTGGAAGGTGGGAGGAAATCGGAGAACCCTGGGAAAAACCATAGACATGGGAGAACATGCAAGACTCCACACACCATATGAAAACATATACTCTAAGCATGTTTTACAGTGGAAAATGATGCAAAGCAAAGAGACTAAGCAGGGTATCGGTTCCCATCCCAGTCATTTCTGAGTAATCTCTGAAGTGTTCAACCTGCCAAATTAAACCGTAAAATGAAAAGTAGAAAGAGAAATTTTGACTGAAATAACAGACATATAGTATCAAATAGAAGGATTTTAAATTGATCTAATAGAAGGTCATATCCTCTAGGTAACTTTGACCCAACTGCATTCCTCCCAGGTGCGAATTTTCAGGGAGATCCATGACAACATCTACCTGAAGTCGAAGCGGGTGGTGTCAGCTGACTCGAAGAAAAATGTAGTCATCTTCCGCATGCCCAGCCTGCGAAGTCAGAACGACAAAACAAGAGAACTGGAGAGAGGAAGAGGATCCATGTTGAGAGATTCTCGAAGAGGATTCCATCGAAGGAACAAGAGTGACTCATCCCAGTCATACTGCAATGCCCGCAACTCCCGGCATGCACTGGAGACAGACTGCTGTGACTGTCCCTTTTTCTGTCCCACTCAGTCCCCTGATGTACTGCCTCACACACTCTCCAACGCACACGTTCCCATAAATCAGGGCAACTCAGAGGCTCATATGAGCTCTGGTCCGCTTCCTGAAGGTGCTGCTGATTATTATCGGACTTCCCTGGATAACTCTGAGCCCTACGCTCAGTCATTTGAGGCCCCTATGGAGATTTGCAAGCCAGTCCCGCTTGTCCGGGTTTCGCAGTCCATTTCGCGCCCCGTGACGCCTCCACCTCCAGGTGTATCTAGAGCGATGTCCAAAACACTGAGGATGACTCTAGTCATAGTGCTGGTTTATACCGTGTGCTGGTTACCCTACTTCACAGTGCAGCTCTGGGCTGCTTGGGACCCAAATCCACCTGAAAACGGTGAGTTCATCAATTAACCTACAAAACCCATCACTGTCCTAGTAATACACATAACTACAAGTAACATGAATGATTAATAAATAGCTTAGCAAAAATACATACACATATACACTCATTAAGACATATTGTACATATACTGAGGAAGAGGGGTGTAGTGCACTCAAAACCCCCAGAGCCAGATCTCCCTGCGGTTCTCACCTGGTTTCCCACTGAAGCTAAGCAGGGTTGAGTCTGGATAGTATTTGGATGGGAGAACTCCTGTGGGGAAAACTAAGGTCCTAGAAGGAAATAGAGTTCAAACTTTGGTGCAATATCATATAAAAAAACTGGCAACCATCCAGTTCAAGATAATTGCAAATAGAATACAAGATACATTGTGCACTTACAACACATTTGCAATATGGAACTGTACATACAATAAAAACCACAGCTAGCACCATAGAAGCAACTGTCCAAATTTAACATTGAATGAGTGTTGTGTGTAAAGTATCTATTGTGCTGTTCCTGTATGACAGGTAATACTGGTAGAAGTGGTCAGTGTGTAATAATATTTCTGAATACAGACCTTTCTCTTGTCTTGTTGACTTTGGAGCTCTATGGCTATCCTCCTCCTCTTCCCTCTCTTTCCACACATCCCAGTGCCAATAAAGATCCTGTTTTAAATAACCATGCATTTGGCATTACACTCTGTGGTTTCAGGGACAGATTAGTAAGTAATGGGTTCCTGGGCAGGAACCTAAGCAGGGCCCCAGTCACCACCCCACTACGCGTGAACCAATGAATGAAGCCCCACCTCTCAACCCAGCATGTACAAGATAAAACACACGTACATTACTACATTATAAGGATTTGAGCAGTCTCAATGAAACACAGAATGTAGTCTTAGTTTAGGTGACTGGCTATATTCTTGCTTTGTACCTTGCAAGCTCATCCATAGTCCAGCTGTTCAACAAGTGCCATCTCAACAGCCGGCAGTGACAGCATGTTGAGTCTCCTTTGGCCAAGTTTTGTTTAGACTAGGGTGTTCCAATCATCTGATCTAGTCTATTTAAAGACATCTCATCAACGGATTAAACTGGTGGAATCAGGTGTGGTATATATATTACACATTTACGCAGATATGCCATTCTCTTGATTTGTGCCTGGTAGGTTTATTCTTTAATAACTAGTCCCTGATTTTATTAAAATAAAATGGTATACATTCAAACCAGAATATCTTTACAAGGAAGTTCTCTGGTGCACTCTGTATATATCTCAGTATAGGGCTCTATCCAAGGAAATAGAATTTATCCACTGAGAATTAAGACAAAAAAATAAATGGCTGTAATCAAACAGTGAACTACTTGGTGAATAGGGAATAAACTCAGACACAGCATACATCTCTGTCTCTAACTCCTCCATCGGTCTGTCTCTCTCTCAGGGGTGGCCTTTACTATCCTGATGCTGCTGGCCAGCTTGAACTCCTGCACGAATCCCTGGATCTACACAGCCTTCTCCAGCAGTGTCTCTCGTGAGCTTGTCTCCCTTTTGCATTGCCGGCCTCGAATCGCCCGCAGGGGCTCCCTACCTGAAGACTCCAGTGCCATACACACTACCAGCACCAGCAAGGACTACCCGTTCTGAGCCACTCACACATGTGTGTTACACGTGCGGGCAGATTATCAGATGTATTACAGCCAAGCAGCAGAAAAAAGCAGATGAGATATGGGGCCTCAACAAGAGATTTGCTGTTGGGAGATATTGCACCGGGGGCACGGTGGCTTGGTGGTTAGTACATTTGCCTCGCGCCTCTGGGATTGGGGGTTTGGTTTCCTCCCACAGTCCGAAGACATGTGTTGTAGGCTGCCTGCCATTTCCAAATTGTCTGTAGTGTTTGAATGTGTGCAGTTGTGCCCTGCGATGGGTCCGTCCAGGGTGTCCCCTGAGTCCCCTGGGATAGGCTCCAGGCTCCCACACAACCATGCATAGGATAAGCGTTATGGAAAATGGATGGATGGATGGATGGATATTGCCCTTAGCGTAGCTGAAGCTACCTGAGTGATTGGAACGAGCACATTGTGGACTCCACCACACTGGCCAAGTGGGACATGAAGAACATGTAAACTTATAAATGTTATATAATGTCCATAAAAACATGATGATACTTGAGATGTTTCAGTCTAAACTCATGAAGAGCATATACTTACTCCTCCAACACTAAACGAAATGACGTTTCAAAGAACTAGAAACATGTACTGTATATACAAGACGTTTTATCAAATCGAAGAACCCTTGAGCCAAGTGCATGTGAAGTCTGCTTGAGAATTCTTGATGGAAAAGGAGGAAGCCTGCGCCCCAGACGTTCCCTAGCATCATTTATCATTCCGTTGTTCTTCCTTATCAGTCTTTCTGCTACGAAATCTCGCTTTTGAGCTTGATGGAAAGCATCAGTGCGAAGAATGAGTCATGCATGGAAACTCCATCAAAAAGACAACTTCAAAACTGTGAGAAAGTGGTGGCAATGAATGATGCACAAATGTGAAAAACAGGAAATGAATGGACACAGGGGAATATATAATATAATAATATGAGGGGGGGGGGGGCAACATAACACACAAGTTACAAGTACACGTACTTAAGTCATCAGGGATTTTTTTATTTTTGAAAAAGCATACAGGACACGAAGTCATCAGGGATAATGAGGCTTTAATCACAGATCGTTTTACAAATATGGTAGCAGTGTTGTGCTAATTTAGCAAACGTAGTATTACACGGGACCTATAGCTCGACTGTTTTGGTGACATCTATAGGAGCAAATGTAGAATGCTCCTTTCATATACACACACTGATTCTCTGTTTATGATATTAAGGACCAATCAGCCTTTCTCGACTTCATCTAAATGAAGCTAGGTTTCAAGCAAGTAAAGGAATAACAATGTCAGAACAACAGAAGTGCCTTAAATGTCACTGCAGCCAAAAAGCAAGCGCAATCACCTCTTTCAGAGATTCCTCCTTCCCTGGCGGTCATGTTCTCCAGTTGAATCTGTAATAGCACAAATCTCATAATCGAAGCCCAGCAACTGCATGTTAGACATTAAAAACTTCCCCCATTTACCAGGTGTGTGAATGGATTTCCAGAGCATTCTAGAGATGTTTTTGAAAATTGATATTGTAATTTATTAAAGTGCAATAAATGTATGTAAACATGTCATGTTGTTATATAATGTTACATCATTTGTGGATGGGAAATGGTGACATACAATAATAATAAAAACTTTCTGGGGGAAAAAATAACGACCAAATCATTTTTATCTGAATGGGGAAAATCATACATGTGCAAGACAGGTTCTTGTTCCTCTAAAGTCTGCTCAGATCTGATATAAAGTATGCACACTGACCAGTTTATTAGGAGCACCTACAGTGCTGTGAAAAAGTATTCACTCCCGTCCTGATTTCTTCTGTTTTTGTGTGTATCTCGTACTAAATAGTTTTTGTTCGTCAGACGAAATACAACATAAAACAAAGGCAACCTGAGTACACACTCAATATAGTTTTCATTTATTTATTTATTAAAGCCAAAAAAAGAGAGAAGTTATCCAACACCTATCACCAATGTGAAAAACTAATTGCCCCCTTAAACTTAAAATCTGGTTGTGCTACTTTTAGCAGCAACAACTGCAAACGCTTCCACTAACTGGAGACCAGACTTTCACTTACTTCTAGGACTAGGACTTACTCCTAGGCTTTAGATGATTGTCTTGCTGCACAATCCAGTTGCACTTGAGTTTCAACTTACGGACTGAAGACCGGACATTCTCCTTTAGGATTTTCTGGTACAGAGCAGAATTCATGTTTCCCTCAGTTATTAAAAAAGTTATAAAAGTTGCCCAGAACCTGAAGCAGCAAAGCATCCCCACACTATCACACTTCCACCACCATGCTTGACCGTCAGTATGTTCTTTTTGTGGGATTCGGTGTTTGGTTTATGCCAGAAATAACAGGACCCCTGTTGGTAACAGTTCCACTTTCGACTCATCAATCCACAGAACGTTCTCCCAAAAGGTTTGAGGATCATCAAGGTGTGTGTTGGCGACATTCAGACGAGCCTTAATGTTGTTCCGGGTTAGCAGTGAGTTTTCACCTCGCCACACTTCCATGGACGCCATTTTTGCCCAGTGTCTTTCTGATAGTGGAGTCATGAACAGTGACCTTTATTGATGTAAGAGAGGCCTGTAGTTCCTTTGATGTTGTCCTCGGCTCTTTTGTGACTTCCCAGAAGTAACCCTTCCCAGACTGACGTCTTCAATCAGCTTCTTCCTCATCAATTCTGGAATTTCTTTCTTTGGCATAATGTGTTACTGGGTAAAATCTTTTAACCAACTCCATGCTGTTGATAAAGTTCTATTTAAGTGTTGATGTGATTGAACAGGGTTTGCAGTGATCAGGTCTTTGTGTCTAGTCCAGTTGAACCCCGTTATCAATGCAGTTTCATAGTTTTGTGGAATTAGTAACTACAGAGCAAATACATTTTCACACAGGCCCAGTTGGTATTGGATAACTTTTTTTGCTTCAATAAATGACTATCATTTGCAAACTGTATTTTGTGTTTACTCGGGTTACCATTGATTTATCTTAGATTTTGTTTTAATGTCTGAAACAATTTAGTACGAGATATACACAACAGAATGAATCAGGCAAATACCTTTTCACAGCACTGTATATATCTGCTCATTCATATAGTTATTCAGTCAGCCAATCATGTGGCACCAGTGCAATGCATAAAATCACACAGATACAGGTCAAGCACTTCAGTTAATATTCACATCAATCATCAGAATGGGGGGAAAATGTGACCTTGGTTGTGGCATGGTTGTTGGTGCCAGGTTTGTTTGAGTATTTCAGAAACTACTGAGATTTCCACACCAACAAATCCAAGAAAAGTGTGAAAAACTAAAAAGTGGTGAGCGGTGGTGAGCGGTGGTTCTGCACACAGAAATGCCCTGTTCATAAGAGAGGTCAGAGGTCAGAAAACGGCCAGAATAGTTCAAATTGAAAGGAAGGATAGCTCTTGTGCATGAGACCTTCAGCAAAGTGACTTATGATGCACTATCTGCAATAAATACTGCTGTCAAGCAGCCATCTTTCTCTGGAACCTTCTTTCCAGGTCAGAGCTGGTTCCAAGAAACCCTGGGAGTTATCTGGGGTTCATAGAACCACACTTTCCCACAGGTTGCATAGCATAGATTACATCTGTTAACTTCTGCATATGCAAAAGGAGGGTCGTTAGGAGCTAGTTCAACAGTTTGGCAGAAGCCTCAGTGTTTCTTCTGAACACATAAGTATGTTGAGTAGAATCCTTGATTGAACTGTGTTGATCGTGCCCAGCAGTGTTTTGTGTTATCCACTTGACCCCATGCGTAAACCACGCAGGTTGCTGGAGAGTCGTTCAATATCCTAGCCTAGATGTCCCGCTGTTGGAGGGAGGTGTCAATCAGCTACCATACATGGGAATCATTTTCTGTAGATTACAGTGATTTTTTGTAATGCTAGCAGTAAAACAGTGAACACGCTGCCACGCTCATGAGGCCTAGCCCGACGTGCTCGTGATCAGCCATGTTAGATAAAAACGTGTGCAGCACACAAGTGTGGTTGAGCATTCCAAGTCTAAGTTGAGTTGTCCAAGCTTTAAATCTCTCAATATAACAAATGGAAACCTGCCCTCTGTCCAGTAATGCATGTTGGTGGATGCAGCGAACGTAGCAGACTCAGCAGTGAACACTGTGTGGTACAGTGAGGTAAACTCCCCGCAAAAAACCCCATCTTTTTTCTGCTCTCCAACTCCAGGTGCTTATGGTTAAGACGTGCACTGCATCTCATTAAACCACTGCACTGATTTGGCACATAGGTATGATGAAACATACGCAACCGCAGGGCACTTATTAGATACAGCAAGCTTTGCTTATGGTACCAATAAACTAATTGTCAGTTTACATAAATTCCATGAAGATGTACTATAACCCAGAGGTTTACTTTGAGGCTAAATGTGAAACATTGTGCATTACACCCTTAGGAAAAGGTTTCTTAGAAGGATTTGATACACACACACACATATATATATATATATACACACACCCACACAGTTGTATCTCAAAAAGTGGAAATTTCAAATATTTTAGATTCATTACACATAAAGTGAACTGTTCGAAGCCTTTTTTTGTGTTTTAATCTTTTAATGAATGCAGTATCTGAAAATATTAGAACAATTTTTTTACTATATAATACATATAATAATTTTTTTTTTTAATTTCCATGAGCTGTGAGCCATAATCAAGATTAAAACAACAACAACAAAAAAAAAGGCTTGGAAAAAAAAAGTTCCACTTTTTTAATTAAATTACAGAAAAAAAAAAGAATTTTTCCATGATATGCTAATTTTTTGAGCTGCACATGTATACATATGTACAACAAAAAAATAGATCAGTCACATGGAAAAAAGTAAGTAAGTAAGTAAGTAAATGCTATTTATATAGCACATTTAAACACAGCAAAGCTGACCAAAGTGCCGGACAGAGTAATAAAAAGTTAAATAGAAAAAGAGGATAAGAACAAATAGAGAAAGACGATAAACAATAGTACAAATGAGATTAAAACGCCTGGGAGAAGAGATTCTCTTTTTAAAAATGAGAACAGAAGGTGTGAGGCGGATGTCCGGTGGCAATTGATTCCATAAATGAGGGGCAGCGACTGAAAAAGCTCTATCTCCCTTAGTTATTAAACAGGATCGAGGGTCATACGAAAGAAACCTATCAGAAGATCTTAAAAACCTGCTAGATGAATGTGGTGTAAGAAGATCTTTGAGCTTGATCATTAAAAGTTTTAAAGACAAACAACAGAATCTTAAACTGGATCCTAAAATGGACCGGGAGCCGATGGAGCGATGCTAAAATTGGGCTGACGATCATGTTTCTTTGCCCTTGTCAACAGCCTTGCAGCTGCAATTTGAACCATCTGGAGACGAGCAAGAGATGACTGTAAGTATGTAAGATGAAAAGTAAGTACACCCCTACTTTAGCACACCTTCAAATCCATAAAATCAGAATCAGGTGTTCAAGATTGGGTGTCAGTGATTAGAACCGACAAAACGAACTTTTCAAAGAACCTGCACGGGAGGCGTGCCAGGAAAAAGCCACTGCAAGACTACAGTTTACCAATCAGCATATAGGCAAAGACCAGGCCGTTTGGAATAAAGTGCTCTGGACAGACGAATCAAAGATAGAGTTGTTTGGCCACAGTAACGGCAGACATGTTTGGCACAGACCAACGTTTGCTTCGCTGCCTCAGGGACTGGACAGCTTGCATTCATTGATATGAATTCTGCATCATATCAAAGAGTGCTTGAAGATAATGTGAGGCCGTCTGTCTTTTTTTGAACCGAAAGTGGATCTTTCAACAGGATAATGATCCTAAGCACACGAGCAAATCCACCAAGGAACGGCTCAAAAAGAAGAAATAGAGGTTTATGGAACGGCCGAGTCAAAGCCCGGATGTGAATCCCATTGAAATGTTGTGTGGGGATTTGAAACGTGCAGCACATGCAAGAAAACCCTCAAACATCTTGCAACTGAAAGAATACTGCAGGAAGAGTAGACAAAAATTCCAACGAGCCTGGTGGACAATTATGGAAAACGCCTACAAGACGTTATTTCTACTAAAGGGGTCAATACTACACTGCCCTCTACTAATATTGGCACCCTTGGTAAATATGAGCAAAGAAGGCTGTGAAAAATTGTCTTTATTGTTGAACCTTTTGATCTTTTGTTTAAAAAAAAAAAAATCACAAAAATTCTCTGCTCTCATGGATGTCAAACAATTGCAAACAAAACACAGATTTATTAAAAAAATATATATATCTTTGTTAAATATAGGTGTGCAACAATTATTGGCACCCCTATGAATTCATATGAGAAAAATATTTTTGAAGTATATTCCCATTGATATTTTATATTACACCTGGGTGACTAGGAACAGGAACTTGTTCAACCATGACTTCCTGTTTCATAGGGGTATAAATATGATGTAACACATAGGCCAAATTCCCTTAGTCATTCATAACAATGGGTAAGACCAAGGAATATAGCTGTGATGTGCGGCAAAAGGTTGTTGAGCTTCATAAAATGGGAAGTGTCTATAAGAAAATAGCACGAGTATTGAAAATGCCCATTTCCTCCATCAGGGCAATAATTAAAAAGTTCCAGTCGACTGGAAATGTTATGAATCAACCTGGAATTGGGTGTGTCTATATCGTCTCAACACACTGTGAAGAGGACGGTTCGAGTGGACGAAAAATCTCCAAGGATCACAGCTGGAGAACTGCAGAAGGTCGTTGTGTCTTGGGGTCAGAAAGTCTCCAAAACTACAATCTGAAGTCTCCTACATCACCACAAGGTGTTTGGAAGGGTTTCAAGAAAAAAGCCTCTACTGTCATTCAAAAACAAACTCGAGCGTCTTCAGTGTGCCGACACGACTGGAACTTCAAATGGGATCGGGTTCTATGGTCAGATGAAAACAACATAGAGCTTTTAGGCGATAAAACACCAGAGGTGGTTTTGGAGCACACAGAGAGGAAGCCGTATGGAAAAGTACCTCATGCCCACGGTTAAATATGGAGGTGGATCTTTAATGTTTTGGGATGTTTTTCTGCCAGAGGACCTGGACATTTTGTTAGGATACATGGCATCATGGACTCGATCAAACATCAACAGATATTAAATGAAATCCTGACTGCCTCTGCCAGAAAGATTAAAATGGGCCGTGGTTGGATCTTCCAGCAGGACAATGATCCGAAACATCATCAAAATCAACACAGAAATGGTTTACTGACCACAAAATCAAGGTCCTGCCATGACCCTCCCAGTCCCCTGACCTGAACCCCATAGAAAACCTGTGTGGTGAACTGAAGAGGAGAGTCCACCAGCGTGGACCTCAAAATGTGAAGGATCTGGAGAGATTCTGTACGGAGGAACGCTCTCAGATCCCTCGCCATGTATTCTCCAACCTCACCAGGAATTATAGCAGAAGACTCAGAGCTGTTATCTCGGCAAAGGAAAGTATTGACTAAAAGGGTGCCAATAACAGTGGCACACATATATTTAATAAAGTTTTGGGTTTTTTTGATAAACAGAGAATTTTTGTGACATTTTTGAACAAAAGATCAAAAGGTTAAACAATAAAGACAAATTTTCACAGCCTTCTTTGCTCATATTTACCAGGGGTGCCAATATAAGTGGAGGGCAGTGTATGATAGCAGGTTTAGAATAAGGGTCATGAAAAGTGAACTTGGAGTTAAAGCTGCTCTTTACAATAATATACAAGATGGAAAAACATATACGGCTCGAGTGTCAAATCAGTTCCTTTAATTAAAAGCGATCCAAGAGATATTTGGTTATACCCATACTTCCCAGAGCAATGTGTTTTTTAAAAGCTTCTCGGATATATTAGAACAGTTCTTGTTTTTGTTTTTTTTTTTTTAAATAGCATTTCTTAAGCCAGACATATTGGTTTCCAATAAAGATGTAATTACTTACATCTTTCAGTTCATCCCACTAAACCTCAACAGAATATTGTGTGTGGAGAATTTCCACATGGAAATGTCCAAAGGACTGGACAGAATCTAGTACTTTTGGCAAACTTAATAACAATAAACAAACAAACAAACAAATAAATAAACAACTCACGCCCGTGTTATTTAGGGAACAGTGACATAACTAAATTTGGGAAATTTGCACTAACTATATTACAGGAAACATAACACACCCTAGCAGCTAAAATGTCTGCAAATTCGTCGAATTAATTAAGTGAATCTATTTGCTATTTTCCACCGACAGGACATTGCGTAAACCTGTGAAAAACAGCACAGAGTGGCGGAAAACAGCAAGGAATACAATCCCTGGCAAAAATGATGGAATCCCAACACTTGTTTTTTTAAACTTCGGTGCAAATAAACAAATTACAGATATTACAAAAACCATTTTTGTTTAATAGCTGAACATTCTGGCTTTGTGAGACAAACAAATTAAATGAAATTATTTTAATTAACTCCATAATCAATTAGAGGGGGGAAAAATGGAATCACTCAATATTGATGAAGTTATGGAATCATCAACAACAATAACAAAAAAAAATGAGGCGTAGACTTCATTAATGAAAATCAATATTCTCCATCAAGCTGGCTCCAAATTTCCTTGAATAGCGGTTGACAGATCAGCTTTGCAGGATGGAGCCTTGTCGTGGACCGGTTATTATCATTTCCACCACAAATTTTCAATCAGATTGAGATCTGGACTGTTCGCTGGCCATGTCATTGAGATGATCTGCCTTTCCTGAAGAAAAACTTTAATACTCTTTGCTCTGTGGCATGATGCATTATCATCCTGAAAAATGACTACATCTATTCATCCATCCATCTTCTATACCGCTTTATCCTTTTCAGGGTCACGGGGAACCTGGAGTCTATCCCAGGGAGCATGGGGCACAAGGCAGGGTACACCCTGGACAGGGTGCCAATCCATCGCAGGGCACAATCACATACACACTCACACACACATTCATACACTACGGACACTTTAGACACGCCAATCAGCCTACCATGCATGTCTTTGGACTGGAAGAGGAAACCGGAGTACCCTCATCTATTCATTTAAAACCTATTTTCTATCAGTGGAATGAGAAAACTGTACAAAAAATCAAAGTACACCTGTGCACTGACTGTTGAGGTAATGATCACCATCTCCCCTGGTCCTTTACCTGACATGCAACCCCATATGCTAAAATGTAGGGGGTGGGAGTGAGTTCCTTAGGCAGTCATCTTCATTGAATGGCACCGGATAAACATTCCAGCATCATCTCCTTTTACAATGCAGATTTGTGATTCATCACTGAATATCACTTCCATCCAATCCTACAAACTCCATGATTGCTTCTCTTTAGCCCACTCGAACATAATCTGTTTTCTTCAGTTTAGGTGCTGGTTTTCTATATGTAAATCCCATTTCACTCAGCCCATTCCATATAGTTCTGTCACAAGACATACTGCGTTGAGTTTTCTACCCTGACGTTTGAGGCAGAAGCAGCCTTTATTTGTCAGATATACATTACAGCACAGTGAAATTCACATTTTTTCCCCCGCCACATATCCCAGGTTGTTAGGAAGCTGAGATTAGAGCACAGGGTCAATCGTGATAGAGTGCCCCTGGAGCAGAAAGGGTAAAAGGGCCAAGGTTCAAGGGCCCAACAGTGGCAGCTTGGCGGTGCTAGGGCTTGACCCCCAACCTTCTGATCAGTAACGCAGAGCCTTAACCGTTGAGCCACTTTTGCCACACTCCATTTTGGATTTCCTTCTGGAAGTAGTTATAATCCTTTCCATTGTTTCACTTGACAACTCTCTTGTTGGATCCGTATTCAACAGCTCGTTACGGTCTGTAAGCACATTCTTTTAACTGCAGACTAATTTGCATTTTTAGACTTGTGCCAGAATTAAACAAAAATTATTTTGTTATATCTGTGATTTGCTTATTTGCTATAAAGGAAGAAAAAAAAAAGCTGGGTGAATATCCTCTACATGTGGTGATTCTATCATTTTTGACAGGGGTTGCACATACCATACACGATGACCTGAACACAGAAAAGTGATAGACTGCCCCCTTGTGTTCATACCCGAGTCTTACATGAGCAACTCTTGATCTAGGTATATACTCACCATCCACTTTATTAGGAACACCTTTACACCTGCTCATTTATGCACTTATCCAATCAGCCAATCATGTGGAAGCTACACAATGCATAAAATCATGCAGATACAGGTCAAGAGCTTCAGTTAATCTTCACATCAAACATCAGAATGGGGGAAAATTTGATCTCTGGGACTAACTCGACTCGAACAGCGCTCATCAAGAAGGTGTTTCAGCCTGCAGACCCTCAACACACAGGAAGGTTTTTGTTTTTTTTGTGTGTGAGAAAATCCCAGGAGATCAGCAGGTTCTGAAATACTCAAACCCACCCGTCTGGTACCAACATCCATGCCCCAGTTAAAGTCACCGAGATCACACTTTTTCCCTTGACTTGACTTGTGCATGATCTTATACATTGTACTGCTGCCACATGATTGGCTGACTGGATGAGTGAATATATGAGCAAGTGTACAGGTGTTCCAATTTAAAGTAGACAGTGAGTGTACATGTAGAATGAAAACATAAACAAAAACAAAGAGTTAAATCAACTAAAAACATATAGGTTTATTTGTCATAATATGAATGTAAAACATTGTTTTTATTTCATCCATTTGTTAATGTTATTACTGAACCTAGATTCGCTCCTGCTTCGATTTTGTATTAAAGCAACAACCTAAAGACAAATCATAATCCAATACAGTATACAGCTATTATTATTATTATTATTATTATTATTATTATTATTATTATATTATTCGAGTTTTCAAAGTCAGGTGTTCATCTGGGGCAACCAACTTAAAAAAAAAAACAAAATAAAACACAACAACCCCCCCCCCAACATTTTCAACAAATATCTAATGTAATAAATAAATAAATAAATATGACAGAACCAGATTATCTGAAATGTACATTAGAAATCCTTGCTTAATCCCCCTCTTAATCTCCATTACGACTACCAGATATTTACAAATCAAGTACTAAAAGGATGAGCATGTAAAGGAATGTATGTACAAAATATGGAGGTATAATGATAAAACATGCCAGTGATCATGCCGTAATGCGTGTTGTGTTGTGTTTCTCTTCAGGCTTGAATTGTGCTCTTGGCGCTAAAAGCGAAGTAGTAGACCAAGACGCCAATAGCAGCAGCCAGGACCTCTGTAGACACCCAAGGGCCATTCCAAGCTCCCTATGGACAGAAGGCTCAATTTAAACGGCCATCGTTTATTCAAAAAGTATAACTGATTAGAGAAAAAAAAAAAAAGTCAAATAATTGTGTGATTCCACCAGGTACTGTCGTCAATATTCATGGAGAGTCGTGGAGAAAAACGTATTACTTTAAACACCCTTAAACGTGTTTTTCAACAGTATTTAGGCTTTTTCTATTTCTCACTCGGTGCAGTTAAATTGCCTTTTAATGAAGAAAGAAAGAAAAAGCTTAAAAAACAAGTGCAAAGAAACAGCATACAGTGGCTGTGAATATGACGTAAACAAATAACTGAAGGTACACTGGCCTCCAGAATTATTGGCACCCTTCATACGAAATGACTGTAACAAACATTACACCTAAAACAATTACATTTCCAATCAAAAAAAACAAAAATGCACTAATTTTTTTTTTTTAAATTCCAAATAAATCAATAAATATTAATCAAATTGACAAAAACACCCCTAGAGAATATTTTTAATAGATACAAACATACCGTCATTCTAAAGGGGTGCGGGGGTAGTATACATATGAGGTTGCACGCATAAGATCCCTTAGTCATCCAAGACTTGACACACACACACGTACACACATGTAAGTTGCTCCGTAAGAGTTGCAAGAAAGAAGTCCTTCACGAAAGCATTTCAGCAAATGCAGTGCCTTAGAAATAGAAAGCACTCCATGGTAAAACATGAAGGTGGATCAGTGATGCTTTGGGGCTGTTTTGTGGCTGCTGGGACTAAATCCTGCTTGCCTCTGCCAGGGGGTTCAGATGTGGCCGTAGTTAGAGCTTTCAACTTTCAAGAGGAGCTGAACACACTTCCAGATCAACATAGTAATAGTTAAAGAAACACAATATCAGTGTTTTGCTCTAGCAATCTCAGTCTCAGTCTCTGAACCCTATTGAAACACAGTGATCCGAAATGAAGAAAGTCCACATGCGCAATCCTAATAAAGACAATAAAGGTGCTTAAAATGTACCAAGATCCCTCTGCAAGTGTCCCAAACATTGTAAGGGATTACAGGAAAAGACTCGTGCTCTTATTCTCTTCAGGGAACGCGTCACATAATTGAGAGTGTGTAAGGGTGATTAATTTGAAACCAGTGTGTTGTAGGAAAAATATGCATTACTTATTTATTTAAATATGATTTTTTTGTTGTTGTTATAATATCATTTATTGCAGGTTATTATTTTGATATATCTTGCATCGATTCAGTTCATTTTCATGAGGGGTGCCAATAATTCTGGAGGGCACAGTAACCATTAGTGTTCTACTCACCCTGTGATCTACATTGACAGAGAAAAGGGGCTTGATCGTGTCCACGTCCTCATTGTTTCTCTGAGCCTGAAAGACACATGTACAAAAACATTTCACATTAGCATCTTTAGTACTCAGTACAGCTCCTTTTACTGTTATGACCCGCTGCAAACGAGATGCAGATCTTCTGGCAGCGTTCCTGAGGAATCTTTACCCGTTCCTCATGAGCAGTGGCCTCCAGTGCAGTAATATTGTTGGGTTTGCGTGCTGCGACCGACTTCTTCAAATCCCACCAGAGATTATCTATGGGGTTGAAGTCAGGTGACTGAGACGGCCCTGTAGAATCTTCCAGGATTCTTCTGCAACCAAGCCTTGGTGGAATTTGAGGTACGTTTGGGATCATTGTCCTGTTGGAAGGTCCAGTGACGCCCAAGCGTCAGCTTCCTCACAGACGGCGTGACGTTTTCTCCTAGGATTTCCTGATACTTCAATGGATCCATCTCGCCTTCCACACGCTGCAGGTTTCCCGTGCCAGAGGATGTAAAGCAGCCGCAGAGCATCACCGAGCCTCCACCATGCTCGACTGTGGACAGAGTGTTCTTTCTTCATTCTTCTTCCTCCAGACATTCCGCTGATCCATCGTGCTGAAAAGTTCCAGTTTTGTTTCATCGCTCCACCGAACAGAATCACAAAACTTCCGTGGCTTATTTATATGATTTTGAGCGACTTTTCTTGTGCTTTTGGGTCGGTAGCGGTGAACGTCTTGGACTTCCGGCATGGAAACCTTCTGTGTTTAGTACACGCCTTACTGAGCTCACTGAAACCTCAGTGCTGTTACACCAAGTCTCGCTGCAGGTCTTTTACCGTCACTCGAGGGTTTTTCACAACCTGCCTTCTCACAAATCTGCTTGCAGCCGTTGATAGCTTCCTTTTTCTGTCCCATCCAGGTATTTCATATGTTTTCTACCCCTAGCAAGTTCAGGTATTTCATGTGTTCCAGCTCAAGCACCTCTGCTGCAACTAATGAAGCCCTTGATTAGTTTAATCAGGTCTGCTTGAGACAACACCTGTTTTGCATATTTGTGCTGTTGTGAATTCTATTCAGGGGGTTGAATCATTTTAAAACTGGAGAAGTCATTATAAGTTGCATTTTCAGTTGAATTTGGGGAAACCGCTAGAAGCATTTGTCGTGTTGAACTATTTCAACTGCTTTTGTTTGATTTGTTCATCGCAAACAGCTGAAAGTCTCTACATTCTGACAATAAACCTGATTTGCACTGGGGGTTGAATCATTTTGATTGCAACTATATCGTCCTCTTTTCTTATGTATTTTTTTCTATTTATTTGCGAAGATCAATTAGAATCTTTCAATAAGATCATTACCGAGCATTCTGTGGATTGTGCATTTATACAGTAGTAGTAGTAGTAGTAATACTTATTCCCACTAGGAAGTAAAATGGGGTCACTGGCCAAAGAAGGTTTCCAAGTCAAACTCATGAGTACTCCTTTGCATGCACTTTCCTATTCTGATTCTTTAACCTTGACAGAAATGTGCATTATTATTATTTACTAACCTTGCGCAGTGAACTGTAAGACTCCTCGTCAAAGAATTTGACTTGGTACGTCCCCGAGCTGGCCTGCTTGTGAGGCAGACTCCATGACACCTGTCAGAAACACAAAATCAATCCAAGTAAACATACACACAGACAAATACTCATGTGAATGAACTGAAAAATAATTGATTAATCGGCTTAAATGTGGCTTATAAATGAGAATCTTTGTAACTAACTTCACTTATGTGTTTTTAATTTTATTTATTTATTTTTTTTACATTGTGTACATGAGTTCTGGCACTGGTAAGGACCCTGGCTCACTACACTTTGGGACGTTTATGGCATTTATCAACAACAGGCAGGACGGATATCTTTCTGACATTGTATTTCGTATAAAATTGTTAGCTTAATCACACACACACACACACACACACACACACACACACACACACACACACACATCTGTGTCATGGTACTTCAAGCAGAATCGTACACTACCTATTAGATTTTAAAAGAAAATCATTAAACACTTAAAAGTCATTTGACTCAAACAAAACATATATAGAACGTCAAATAAAGTTAAAGATCACTAACGCAAGTAATCATTTGAGCGCTACAACAACGATAACAAGCTACTGACAGGTACATTTGTAGACGAAGTTGGCTGAGAGTTTGTCTGCCACTTTTTGAGGGGCTGAGAAGCTTCAGAAAATACGCAGTCATTTCCAGTAAGGGAACATAATGAGCATCGATGCTCCATGATTTTTTTGCGCTGTGCACTGTGGGATTTTTTTTAAAGAGCAAACATTCCAGTGCACTGAAAGGATTTTGCGATTGAGACAGCCAGTAATATGGCCGACTCCGGGATCAGTGCCATGACAAGCGAACTAGGGAGCTGATTGAGACGCAGCCCTAGAAAACCCAGTGCATTAGAACTGAATTTTCAGAAACGGATCAAGTATACAGACCTGGTACTTCCCAACATCCTGGCCCCTTGTCACAGGAAACTGTCTTCCATTGACATCAGCATACAACGCTACACTCTGGTGACAAAAAGCAGCACGGTTAAGACGGTTAATGACTTACTCGGGTTATCTGGAAATGTCCGAAGCATGATAAAATCTACCTGTACTCCGTTTGCACAGGACAAGCTGAGCTCAACGATGAAGACGGACTCGGATGAGATGACTGCATCATTGGTTGTGTATGTCGACGGTGTAATGACGGGGTTCAGACAACCGTCCCCTACACACACGGAGGATACACACTTTTTATTTCAATTAACTCACAGATTCAAAGCTACTCAGCAGCCAGACGCACCTCAATAACCTGTGATTTATTCTTAAAATTACACAAAGAAAACAATATATATTTTTAATAGGTGAAGTTAATATATTTGGATGTTTAATATTTAAAATCCTTAACGTTTAAATGATGTACCATAACAACCACACGTCTACCCTGCAGAAGATAAAACAACAGAAACCATCAGAGAAATTCTAATGGGTTTCACTACAAATACCATTACAAACCATCAGCTAACCATTACCAATATTGGTCCTTAACGGTATCCACTAGACATAACGTGCCACCAATAGGCACAAAGTGTTCCAAGGAAACAAATTACCAGTGGAGCCCCACAGGGACCATTACAACCAATACAATTACCATTATAACCATTAGAAATTATATGAGGGCTTCTATTGTTGTTGTTGTTGTTGTTGTTTTCAGCAGGGTAGCTAGTGATGTAAGAATACAGTGCATGAATGCTCAGTTAGTTATAAAAAATATATATATATACACTCACCGGTGCACACGCTGAAGAAAAACGCAAAAATGAGCCAACTCTTCATGGTTGTTTTTAAGGTTACAACAAAAAAACAGCCTCTCACAGCTGCTAATCACGTCAACGAGAGCCACATCAGCGTAGGGCGCAGGAAGATGACGTGTACTCCCCGGAAGTCAGCGCGCGTACTGTACGAGTGCGGAGGTCGTGATTAAGGCTCCACTATTCACCCTGATAAATCACACTGTAGAGGATCAATTTAATCATGAGGTTAATCATCTAAAACACTGATACCAATTTAATCGAGGAGATGCGGTGGACTTTTTTTTCTCTCTCCATTATTCAACAGTTTTATTTTGATTTGTTTAAAACTTAGATGTGTAATATTACTGAATACAATGTTTCTTTGTTTGGGTTTCAAGGAAGAGTGTCCGCTTCAGGGCATTTTATTAGGGTATGTGCATAAAGCACATACAGCATCAGTTAACAACCCATCGCAGGACACAATCGCACACACATTCACACACTACGGACAATACTGACAATTTTCCGAGTACCCAGAGGAAACCTGTGAAGCACGGGGAGAACAAACTCCACACACACAGGGCGGAGGTGGGATTCAAACCTATTCTAAAATGGATATTGAATGACCCTGGGGTTCGATTCCCACCGTGGCCCAGTGTGTGTGTGTGCGCGGAGTTTGCATGTTCTCGCCGTGCTCCGGGGGTTTCCTCCGGGTACTCCGGTTTCCTCCCCCAGTACAAACACATGCATGGTAGGCTGATTGGCGTGTCTAAAGTGTCTGTAGTGTATGAATGGGTGTGTGAGTGTGTATGTGATTGTGCCCTGCGATGGACTGGCACCCTGTCCAGGGTGTACCCCGCCTTGTTCCCCATGCTCCCTGGGATAGACTCCAGGTTCCCCGTGACCCTGAAAAGGATAAACCGGTATAGAAGATGGATGGATGGATGGATGGATGGAATGACCCTAGGTTTTTTTTTTCTGAATAAAATGCTCATTTGCTACCTAACAAAGTAATAGAAATTCGTGTCAACATAAAAACTGTACATGCAATTACCTACATATAAATAAATAAATAAATACATTTAATATATCACTATAATATACTTTTTGTAATTCTGAACTCAACACTATCAGTCTGTTTTGTAAGTGCATTTTTAAAAAGGTTTCTGGAAGAAGGTATTTTTTAATGATGCTTTTTTTTTCTTAAAAAAAAAAAAAAAAGATTACTTAGATTACTTAATTTGTACCTTACTTAATTTGCACCTTCCCAGTGGTCTTGGCTCTATGTCGTGAAACGAATTCACATGTACTCAGTAATGCTATCAAAATATTACTTTTGGTTAATGGCATAAACATACATCAAAGGCATTCTCTCAGTGAGAATTCGGGGCTGTGTCCCAAACCACATTTTGTGCACGTAATAGTTTGCCTAAGGTGTATGAATTAAAACATTATTTTATATAGTATATTTCGCAATAATATATTTATAGTATATACTTACCATATACTCATACAAATTTCAGCCTGTTTTAAATATAGTTAAGTACATTTCTTTTTCACTAGATGTATAGATCCAACAAGGCTGAATGAAGTTCGTTTCTTAAACGCAGCTTCTCATTTGAATTCAAGAAAATGGTCCAAACAAGCATTTCACCAAAACTAGCTGCAGATGGAGACAGCGAACAGTCCCGAGCCTGCTCGCTAAATTGCTGCTGTGGCCTACACTGGACCTCAGTGTAAGTTTTATTATATTTGGTGCTTCTTTTCTCTTTGAAAAATAGTGCAAGAATGCATAATACACTGTATAGAGAAAAAGGCATGTGACTAGATTCCAAAAAACATTACAGCTAGCTATTTGATAAACTCACCTGGCCCTTACAGGAGAAAAAAAACAAAAAAACCCCCACATGGTCACAAAAGCATCCTTCAGGTTGGAAATGCAGGGACACATTTAATGCCAAAGTGAGGACTATAAGATTGCAGTTTGGCAATCAAGAATCCTGTGGTATGTCTAAGTGAAACAAAGAAACTTTGTAGAGACCAAATCTGTAGAGAGCTGTGTGACCATTTAAAAAACCCCAAACAAACCCAACTTCCAAAAATGTGTATTTAAAAGGTGCAGATGGAAAGCCACCACCAAAGGGGGGGGGGGGGGGGGGGGGGGGGATCATTGTGGAAGTTTGATATCCAAAGTGGGGGGAAAAAAACACAATTTAATTTGGTATTTGGTCAAATATGCAATACTCGTGTGAGTGCTGAAAGAATCGGGCTTGGTAACATTAATCACACCAAGATCCTAAACCATTTAATTTTACACAGTAAACTGAGCATTGAACAATAAATAAAATTATAACATTCCGCTATAATATACAGTATTTATGTGTGTGTGTGTGTATATATATATATATATATATATATATATATATATATATATATATATATATATATATATATATGTTTTAATTAGCTCACAAAATGAAGTAAATAATTCATTGACAGTGGTGCTAGAAGTATTTTGTGTGAGTTATGTATAGTGCAAGTGTTTAACCTTCTATTAATACAAAAGTTCAAAAGAAATACTTAGTGGATTAATAAATACAGTGAATTTAAATAAACTGGGGGTATTTCATGACACTTTACATTGAAAGAAGATGCTCACAGGTTCACATATATTGTACTTTTTTTTTAATTTTTATTGCAAAACACTAAACATCTCTAGACTGTTCTGCACAATTTGGAGAATAAATAGCCAAAGCAAATAAATTACTACTTAAGCTGAGTGAACTGAATTAGGCCACTGAGGATTTGATGAAAACAAGCATAAATTAGGAAGTTACAGCAGTGCTATCGTCATGTAACATGATCATAGACTAGTCCGAGAAATCGTCTGCACTGCATTTATCAAGGGATTAAAAAAAAATAAATATCATGAGGAACTAAATCAGAACCACAGATTACCATGCCATTACGGGAACACGTATTTAAGTTCTCTTTTTTTTGTGTGTAGTAACAGACGTATTGTGCACGTCTCTTCGCATCAGTCTCACTGTGTCTCAAGATTTCACTCCTCTCATTTCTCAGTTCATCTGTTCAGATGATTTAAAATAGCCTTTTCCTTTCTGCGGGGTCATTCCTCTCTTGTTTAAGGTTTGCGTGGAGCCTGAGGAATACGAGGGTGGGACAGAAGATGGAGAGACGTGCTCCTGCTGTTGCTGGCGAACGAGAAGCTCCTTGAAGACAGAGTTCATCTGTTGACACACCTCCTGCAAGAGCACATTATTTTCCATCAGTTATCCTTCCAGCAGAAAATGGTCAGCAAATGAACAGATTCAGAAAGACGTTTCCTAACCTTGTCCACCGATATTTTTGCGTCCTCTCTTTCGCTGTCTGCTGCAGTCCTTCTTATCTGGGTGCTGGTAAAGGGACAGATAAATGTTTGGGCAGTTTGTCTATAGCCAGGCATGAACTACATTTACTCTCATTCATTACTGTACTGAATTAATTCATTGTAACATACTTTTTTTTTTTTGGAGTATAATTAAATCACAGACTTTTACTTGAGTATTTTTTTCCATTAGATTTTTTTTTGTCAGTGTTACTTAGTAAAACAAAAATAATACAGACTCTAAGAGTGTAAGATAATAATAATAATAATTTTTTTTTTTTAAAATAGACAGTATGTGCACATTTTCAATAATAAAATTTTGAGACCCAATCAAAATAAAGCAGCTTCCTGATTAAAATCTACACTTCAGGTGCCAAATGCTTATACAGTGGCAGCAATGTCTGAGACAGTGGAGACAGCATCCCTGACCCAATCTTTTTTAACATAAGGACCTGGTCTCTACTTTAATCTCGAAAGATTTCCTGTTTGCTACCGAGTGAGCTAACATTACGCTAACTGCTGCGTGTAAATACTAAAATTAGCCATGTTTGCTAGTAAGTGAGCTAACATTGCGTTAAATGCTGTGTGTAAATAATAAGATTAGCCATGTTTGCTAGTAAGCGAGCTAACGTTGCGTTAAATGCTGTGTGTAAATACTAAAATTAGCCATGTTTGCTAGTAAGCGAGCTAACGTTGCGTTAAATGCTGTGTGTAAATACTAAAATTAGCCATGTTTGCTAGTAAGCGAGCTAACGTTGCGTTAAATGCTGTGTGTAAATAATAAGATTAGCCATGTTTGCTAGTAAGCGAGCTAACGTTGCGTTAAATGCTGTGTGTAAATACTAAAATTAGCCATGTTTGCTAGTAAGCGAGCTAACGTTGCGTTAAATGCTGTGTGTAAATAATAAGATTAGCCATGTTTGCTAGTAAGCGAGCTAACGTTGCGTTAAATGCTGTGTGTAAATACGAAAATTAGCCATGTTTGCTAGTAAGTGAGCTAACATTGCGTTAAATGCTGTGTGTAAATACTAAAATTAGCCATGTTTGCTAGTAAGTGAGCTAACATTGCGTTAAATGCTGTGTGTAAATAATAAGATTAGCCATGGTTGCTAGTAAGCGAGCTAAGGTTGCGTTAAATGCTGTGTGTAAATACTAAAATTAGCCATGTTTGCTAGTAAGCGAGCTAACGTCGCGTTAAATGCTGTGTGTAAATACTAAAATTAGCCATGTTTGCTAGTAAGCGAGCTAACGTTGCGTTAAATGCTGTGTGTAAATACTAAAATTAGCCATGTTTGCTAGTAAGCGAGCTAACGTTGCGTTAAATGCTGTGTGTAAATAATAAAATTAGCCATGTTTGCTAGTAAGCGAGCTAACGTTGCGTTAAATGCTGTGTGTAAATACTAAAATTAGCCAAGTTTGCTAGTAAGCGAGCTAACGTTGCATTAAATGCTGTGTGTACATAATAAGATTAGCCAAGTTTGCTAGTAAGCGAGCTAACGTTGCGTTAAATGCTGTGTGTACATAATAAGATTAGCCAAGTTTGCTAGTAAGCGAGCTAACGTTGCGTTAAATGCTGTGTGTACATAATAAGATTAGCCAAGTTTGCTAGTACGCGAGCTAACGTTACGCTAACCGCTGTGCATGTATTTCTGTAAATTTAGTTCATTTGGTTCATCGTGATACTTCAGCTGGTATACATAAGATATGTGTATGGTATCATGACAACCATAGTGTGAAAAGCGTGTCGATTGCATACTCTGTTTTTCGTAAAGCCCTCGGAGAAGTGCTCAAGAGTTGCGCTGTGGGTAACTGTAAGGAAATCTTCCCCGCAATAGCTTGGCTGGAACCGAGCCCCGACTTGTCACTGAACACTTTGATCCTAGGAAATGAACATAACGCAGAGAAGCAACGGCATCAAACAAAGACACATTTCAAACCTATTTTCATTCTTGATTTTCAATCATGGAGATTGTGCACAAAAAAATGTTTAAACAGAATGAAAATGGTGTAAACAGCAATAACACACAGCTGTAGATTTCGATCCCTAATGAGCAAGAAAGGAAGAAATCGTGAGAGGAAACCAGACTCAAAAAGGAAGTGATGTTGGATAGCGGGATTATAAGTCCTTCTAGTTTACAGTTACACTTGTAGTAGAGATGCACCGATGTATCGGCCAGTAAAGGCTATTTGTTACGCTATCGGCCGATAGTTTAAAAACATCCGATGATCGGGGCCGATTATATCCTGTCAATCAAAAGAGGGCGGGAAAACACATGGATTTCGTGCTGTGTGTAAAGAAGATGTCTCTTGTGTG
The DNA here is from genome assembly GCF_001660625.3 of Ictalurus punctatus. Taxonomy (NCBI): domain Eukaryota; kingdom Metazoa; phylum Chordata; class Actinopteri; order Siluriformes; family Ictaluridae; genus Ictalurus; species Ictalurus punctatus. The sequence continues at coordinate 2,617,893 of NC_030430.2, read as the reverse complement.
GAATGACGACAAAACTGCAGTTTGTAATCTCTGTAATCTCTGCACTGATAAAATTTTACACCGGAAGTGAGCAGCAGTGAAGCGGGAGTTCCACTTTTTTGCCTCGCTGCTCGCGCCGCGCTGAATTAAAGGGCCAGTACACCGTTTAAAGATTTAAATGAAGATGAGATGACAAAAAAAGGATATATTGCACAGAACAATATATTAGTAGAGTAGTGTATTTCATATCCAGTGAATGTTAATATATAAAAAGTTGATATTATATATGACCAGTTTGATGTTCAGTGATGAAGTAGAAATGCTTTTGTGTTTGGAGAGTGAATGTGAGACTAACAGGAAGTTGTGTTTTTTTTGTTTGTTTTTTTTTTACAATTCAGTCAGTGTTTATATGAGTGTTTACATTCAATAAGTTAATAATCTTACTTTAATCTTCAGAACTGAGTTCATGTGTTCATGTTGGAGTAATGTGTTTTGTGTTTATGAGACCAGTTACTGTGAAACAACTTGTGGAAATGGAGAGAATAAAGGTTTTATTTGCATTTCCTTCAGAATTGTGGAATGAAATATTATTCGTTTATAAGAAGGCATAAAAGGCAGAAGTATCGGTATCGGCCGATATCACTCTGAATAACCGCTTATCGGTATCGGCTGAGAGATTTAGTATCGGTGCATCTCTAACTTGTAGAAGGGTACCATTCATTAACATTGTTATGATTGTAGACCATAGAAGGTGAATCTTCTGTGATTCTTCCTTTTACCGTGTTTGTGTCGGCCCGGTTGCCTGATCCTCTCCCTGGCTTCCACTGTTGCGTATTTCTTTGTGCTCCGGCCCTCCCTCCATGCTGCAGGATAAAAAAATGTGAAGCAAGGATACAAAGGGACAGGTTATTTAGTGTGAAGACTGTTCTCTTCTGTGAATATACTGAAATCCAGTCATTACTCTTTGTTCCTCTCTGTCACCCATGCCTCCGCTACCTCTGCACACTACTACACACTGGTCACCTCACTGACAGCTCAAGGACAGTCATGGACAACCTCTTCACAGGTTTCTGTCACTTTTGGGCATGTTGCACTATTCCTAAGAACACTATTACTACAGGGTGTCCCAAAAGTCTCTATACGCAGGAGAAAGTAACACTTTTTAGGAAAATATCTTGCAAATTTTTTTACTCACAGTGCTGTGAAAAAATACCCCCCCCCTCCCTGATTTCTTCTGTTTTTGCGTATATCTCATACTAAATAGTTTTAGATCTTCAAATGAAATACAACATAAAACAAAGGCAACCTGAGTAACCTGAGTCTTTCCCATAATGTTGCTGAGCGTAGACCTGACCAACTGAAGCAACCCCAGATCATAACACTGCCTCCAGAGGTTTGTACAGTAGGCACTCTGCATGATGGGTGCATCGCTTCATGTATTTCCCTTCTTTCTCTGATGCACAAATCGCTTTGGAATGGGGTAAGTATGGACTCCTCAGACCACATGACCTTTTTCCGTTGCTCCACAATCCGATCTTTATGCTCCCTAGCAAAGTGAAGTCGTTTTTATCTGATTAGACCACACAGCTGTTTAGTTCCAATCCGGTAAATCTCACTGTGCATGTAGAAATGCTCTTACTTTCACTATTAAACATAGCCGTGAGTTATACTGTTTTTTTTTTTTTTACGATGCGACTTCACCAAGCGTTTGAAACATCTCCGATCACGATCGTTCAAGATTTTGGACGTTTTGCGACTACATTTCTTCCTCAAAGGTGACGGTTCACCACTCTCGTTCCAGGTTTTAACAGTGCGTTGGACAGTTTTTAACCCAGCTCCAGGGATTCCAGCAATCTCCTCCAGGGATTTCTTTGCTTGATGCAGGCCAATAATTGACCCCTTCTGAAATACAGTAACATCTTTTCCACGACCATGGGGATACATCTTCCTACATGATTGTTTAATAAACGAGAAGCTACACGCTGCATCAGTTAGGGTTAAAAGAATCGTTGCCAGCTGACACATTAATCACTGCATTAATGATCCAATCACTGGAACATTATCACACAAATCCTGTCGCCTTGACTACTAGACTCTTACCAGAAAAGGATCATCTGAGTATAATCTCCTGTGTGGATGACTCACCTCAACACACTGATGTATTTATTCGGGATAAGCCCCTTAGAGCCGTCTATTTCTCCTCTCCACCATTCTGAAGAGGCTCTGCTGTAAAGGCGGAGACGCCCACCCTGTTTGAAGGACAGCTCAGTTGAGGAACGGGCCGTGTAGTCGAACAAGGCCACTCCTTCCAGCTCTGCACAGAAAAGTTAGAAATGTTCCCGACATACAATCAGTTCTAAAAGTCGACTGTTAAGAACTGTTTAAGCATTTTAATAGGTCGATATATATTTTTGTCTACATATAAACGTTTTTTTTTAAAATGATGAACTATACTAGCTAAATAGATTTTTTTTAAAAAATTGAGACGTTAAATAGAACGATAAAATAGTTAGTTATATCACAGATTTATTGAATGCTTGATTCTGATTGGTCAGAAGGTGTTGATTAATCTTCTGTAACATTTATTAAAATGCTTTGACATTTTATATGAAGTGCTCATTCTGATACATTTCCATAGTAACAACTTACACAGGGACTTATAAGACTGATTCTCCACGTAAATGTTGTTGTTGTTTTTTTTTTAATCCTGTGTAATTATTGAAATGGTAAAGCCCTTTGTAACATAATGAGCTGAATTTTTTGTAATATTAATTCAAGAGAGAGAAATAAATACGATGCTGGTGGGGGAATGACTGTTTATAATTGTTTGTAGTAATTGATAACAGGAACTAAATTAAATGGATAAAACGTGTGACGTGTCATTCATATTCATAAATAAGAAATTGTTAGTGTAGTAAACTGCCGTGGTACAAGAAGAATACAACACTTTGGGACACTTTCTTTTATTCGAAAAGAATCCACTTTGTTGTGGTCATTCATCACAGTACCTCAGTGACCATTATTTTCCTATAACACTATACTCTATATATTGTCCCATTACTCCATCAGAAGAAAGAATATTTCTGCATAAATGTGACCTAAAACATCATCAGATTTTCACACAAGTCCTAAAAGTAGACAACGAGAACCCAGTTAAACAAATGAAAATGTAAAAAATATTATATTTGGTCATTTATTTATTGAGGAAAATGATCCGATATTACATCTGTGAGAGGTAAAAGTATGTGAAGCTCTAGGAGTAGCAGTTAATTTAAAGGTGAGATTAGAGTGAGGTATTTTCAATCAATGGGATGACAATCAGGTGTGAGTGAGTGAGCGTCTTGTTTTAATTAAGGAACAGGGATCTATCAAAATCTGATCTTCACAACACATGTTTGTGGACGTTTTTCATGGCATGAACAAAGGAGATTTCTGAGGAATTCAGAAAAAGAGTTGTTGATGCTCATCGGGCTGGAAAAGTTTACAAAACCATCTCTAAAGAGTTTGGACTCCACCAATCCACAGTCAGACAGATTGTGTACAAATGGAGGAAATGCAAGACCATTGTTACCTTCCTCAGGAGTGGAGACCAGCAAAGATCACTCCAAGTGCAGGACGTGTAATATTCTGTGAGGGCACAAAGGAACTAAAGGTCTCTCTCACATTGGCTAATGTTAATGTTCATGAGCCAGCATCAGGAGAACACTGGACAACAATGGTGTGCATGGCAGGGGTGCAAGGAGAAAGCCACTGCTCTCCAAACAGAACATCGCTGCATGTCTGCAGTTTTTTAAAGATCACGTGGACAAGGCGGAAGGCTATTGGAAAAATGTTTTGTGGAGAGATGAGACCAAAATGGAACTTTGGGTTTAAATTGGAAGTGCTATATTTTGAGAAAGAAAAACACAGCATTCCAGCATAAGAACCTTATCCCATCTGTAATCCCATGCTGGTGGTAGTATCATGGTTTGGGCCAGTTTTACAGCGTCTGGGTCAGGACGACTCGCCATCATTGATGAAGCAATGAATTCTGAATTAAATCAGCGAATTTTAAGGGAAAATGTCAGGACATCTGTTCATGCTCTGAATCTGAAGAGAAAGTGGGTCATGCCACAAGACATCGACCCCAAGCACACAAGTCGTTCTACCAAAGAACGGTTAAAGTAGAATAAAGTTAATGTTTTAGAATGGCCAAGTCAAAGTCCTGACCTTAATCCAGTAAAAAAAAATGTGCAAGAACCTGAAGCAAGCAATTCATGTGAGGAAGCCCACCTTAATCCCAGAGTTGAAGTCTCATTTGTTTAATTGGGTTGTCTTTGTCTACTTTTAAGACATCTGATGATGTTTTAGGTCATATTTATGCAGGAATATATTGAAAATTCGAACGGGTTCACAAACTTTCAAGCACCATTGTTAAGTATGATACGGGTCACATGGCAGATTTCAGTGCTTCATTTCAGTGACCTGATTGTGTTTCTTCATTAATCTTCTTCTCAATAGTACCATGGTAGTTCTTAAAGAAACTACAGTCCTGTTGAAGTGGAACTGAAAGTACAAATACACTCAGTGCTGTTGGTGGTCTGCTTACACGTAAGAACAAAAGGGGACTTTTTAGACTTTTTAGCATAGATCAGATCTCAGAGCTCCTACCACTACTCCTTTACCACAGCATTACATAGAAAAAAATTCATTCTTATCAAAGAATGTTTTATATATATATATATATATATATATATATATATATATATATATATATATATATATATATATATATATAATTTGACTTTATTATGTGCTTATTTGATTTGATTATACATTAGTCACACCACTAGAATAATATTTTGCAATTATTTTAATAAAAAATGATGTATGCATGGCTTGAGACATTTTATTTCAGAAAACTGTGCAGGGATTTCACAACAGGAAAAAAAAAAAAAAAAAAAAAGCTTACCATCTTTGACTTCTTTGTTTGGAGACATGTCTGGTTCCACTTCTGACTCCTCTGTAGTAGCCTCACTGCAAACACACACACACACACACACACACACACACACACACACACACACACACACACACACACACACACACACACACAATTTATGCTCATAAGTGTTTGTACATATAGTTATGTTTATGTGTCTGTGTCTGTCTATGTGGGGTTCTCACGTATCATCTGGCTCTAGCGTCATGCATGTCTCATACACAGGTCCGTCTAATTCATTCTGGTTGGGGAAGATGCTCTCATGCTGGATAATGATTGTTTTGACAAGAGCATTGATGTGCTGGAGAGTAACAGCATCTGCGTCCTCAGGCCCTCTAATCAGACTGGGTCCGAAACACACAGCCAGGTTGTAGGGCTGCATCATGTTTTCATCGCTGTATTGGGAGATACTACACACACACACACACACAGAGAGAGAGAGAGAGAGAGAGAGAGAGAGAGAGAGAGAGAGAGACTCAGAGTTGTGGATGACTTATTTATGTATTTAAAGGGCGTTAGACCACGACTAGTGGTTTATTACTCACTGGTGGAGGAATGCAAACAGGTATCTCATCACCACAACTACTGGAGAAGGGTAGGAAAGAATAACCGCCTTTAACTGTGCTACTTTCTCCGATTCATCTTCTATTCCTAGAAATGAAGGTAAAAGGTGACGTTCATATTCAATTCAACTCAACTAGAGTTCAAAAATCTGAGTCTGTACTGTAGTTTCATTTAAAAAAAAAAAAAAGTTAAATACAAATCCTAACAATCGTTTTTTAAAAATCCGTTTTCAGACAATGATTTTGAAATTTATGTTCGAAGAATTCGGTATGTATTCTTTCATAATTCATAATATATTTGAAATACGTGTTTTTGGGCTTGAAAATGCTCTCGGCGCTCTCATTTGTGAGACAGACAAACATTCCCTTACGTCCGCACTCCATCAGTAGGTCATAGCTGTCTTTAGGAAAAAGCGGGTTTTCCATTCCTCTGAAATAGAGCTTCAGCACACAAGCCACTGAGTCCAAGTCACAAATTTCCTCAGCCAGAGGGTCGTCTCCTACAAACCGAGACACAGAAATTTAGCCCAAACTGCATTATTAATGACCCACAGCAGTCTGAAGGAGTGAACGCACGTACCTTTCTCGAACAGGTCTCTGAGCCGATTGACCTCCAGCTGAGAGCCTGGGACTCGAAAGATGCCCTCATGGTGCAGGCCTTGTCAGAGACAGTTAGTTTTGTAGGCATTGTTAAGATATTGTGTACAGTAGGTCTTTCCATATTAGCAGAGCAAAGAAAAAGGTGTACAGAAAAAAGGTCTTTGGTACTGGGCACAGGCTGAATCAAGCATAGAAGATGTGATCTGGCTCTTGTAACATGCCTTCATATTGTCATAGGTCGTGCCAAATTTTAAAAAATAAATAAAAAAAAGAAGCATACAGAAGTGTCATGAAGAAATCTTAAAGATTTCTTGGCACTGACCAAACTGAAACACATAAAGGTGAAATAAAGTCCGTTAGCGTAATCCCATAAAGAACTCTCTGACTTGGTCTACCTCCTTTGCAACAGTAAGTCAGGGGTGTCGCTTGTGGACATTTATGAAGCCCTGGCATTGAGTTTACCATGTACCATCACCAGATTTCACAGACTGAATATTGCTAGTGTTTCTCATCCTCAATAGAGTACAGCATCCGGACTTTAATTTTCATAATTCTCCTCTATATCGACACTCTGAGCTATTATCATCTTCAATAAAGTATACCGAAGCACTATATATGAGTGCTGTTGTGGTGATCTGATGTGGTGAGCTATCAGCATGCGTTTCCTAACTCTGAAGGAAACCGCCCTGTCCACCGTTCAGCCCTGAGACTACAGTTACATATGTGAGCTTACATTTTCCCACCATAAATATGAACATTATGTGAAAAATAATCACTTTGGGGGAAAATTATTATTCTGTTTATTGTAGCAACAACCAAAATAAATAAATAAATAAATAAATAATGGCTGAAGGATTATGGAATAAAAGGTTCTTTAGGGTAACCATCTCAACTTATACAGGAGAGTAAGAAACCATTTTGATTGTGCGGTTCTACTGTATTGTGTAACCCAGTCTCGGAAAAACAAACAAACAAACAAACAAACAAACAAACAAACAAAAAAAAAAGGTTCTGTATTTTCAGTAGCCTTCAGAATTTACAGCCTAAAAACGATCCCGTTCTTCAGAGTCAGTTTTTGTATATGCAGATACATTTCATTTTCAAGGCATCTTTCCTGTACAGAATTTCGCAGCATGTGCCTGCACAGCACTACACGTTCGTAAAAGACTGATTACCATGAAGGTTGATGAATCTGATGCAGCTCTCTACCACCAAAGGAATGGGTTCTCCAGAAGCCTGCAGAACAGAACCTGAGCTTTACAAATGAGACAGTGCTCCCGACGAAAATCATTAATAACACAAATGCAAGCATGCTTCTCAATATCATTTGGTGCATTTAGAGTTGTGCAAAAAAGTTTGCATACCCCATGCAGAATCTGCTAAATATCAATACTTACAAAAAATAAGACGGATCATAAAAATCCCGTGTTATTTTTTATTTAGTACTGTCCTGAAGAAGCTATTCCACATAGCATGTAGTCATATAACATATAGTCCACAAGACAAGATAATACAAAATTACCCCGTTCAAAAGTTTACACACGCTTGATTATTAATCCTGTGTGTCGTCACCTGGATGATCAGCGACTGTGTTTATGTTTTGTGAGAGTTCTTCACGAGTCTCTTGTTTGTCCTGAGCAGTTAAACCGCCCCACTGTTCTTCAGAAAAATCCTCCAGGTCCTCCACACTCTTTACTTTTCCAGCATCTTCTGCATATTTGACCCCTTTCCGACAGCGACTATATGATGTTCAGATCCGTCTTTTCTCACTGAGGACGACTGAGGGACTCGTACACGACTATTACGAAAGATGTAAACATTCACCGATGCTCAAGAAGGTATTGCCCACTGTTTCTTCAGATTTTTCTGAAGAACAGTGGGCAGTTTAACTGCTCAGGACAAACCAGGGACTCATGAGCAACTCTCAGAAAACATAAACACAGTCGTTGATCACAGTATTAATAATCAAGCGCATGCAAACTTTTGACCTGGTTCATTTGTGTAAATTCAATTATTATTGTGTCTTGTGGACTATATGTAAATCTGTTATGTGAAATAGCTTAGTCAGGACAGGATTGAATAAAAAACAACATGGGGGTTTTTACGGTCGCGCTTATTTTGTTAACAGTATTAAGATTTAGCAGATTCTGCAAGGGGTATGCAAACTTTTGGGCACAACTCTATATGTGTGCACAACAATTCTACAGCCAGACAGACAGAATACCTGGATGTAAGCGAGCAGGTCTCGAGAGAAAGCTTTCTGGCAGATCTGAGAGTCATGCTGGTTCTTCCTCTGACGGACAGACCTCCTGGAACGCATTCTGACGCGAGAAATGTAACTGTGATTAACAAGAGACTGCGGAGGAGTGGAAAATATAATGACATTTTACAAGGGCTACTGTCATACCAAGAAGTTCTGGCTCATACTCAATGACTCAGTAACGATTCACTGTGAATCGCTATACAGAATTGACACCAATACAACGATTCTATCCTGTAATAAAATGCCACTTCAACAGGAACAGCTATACACCTTCTAATTCAGCCAATCATGTGACAGCAGCACAATGCATAAAATCATGCAGCGCTTCAGTTATAGGGGGGAAAAAAAAATATGACAGGCTTTTCGAAACTGCTGATCTCCTGGGATTTTCACGCACATCAGACTTTACACAGAATGGTGCGGAAAACAAACAAAAAAACATCCAGTGAGTCCAGTTCTACAGGCAGGAATTGTTGATGAGAGGTCAGAATGGCCAGAATCGTTTAATTATGGTTCTGTAAGACAAGTAACTACTCTTTATTAACCATGATGAACGGAAATGCATCTCAGAACACACAACATTTTCCAGTGTTGTCCAGTTTCAGTGCACCTATCCCCATTGCAGGCTTAGATTCCTGTTCTTGGCTGACAGGATTGGAAACCAATGCGGTTTGCTGCTGTTGTAGCCCATTCGCCTCAAGGTGAGGCATGTTATGCTTTCTGAGACGCTTTTCTGCTCAGTCACAGTTAACGAGTGGCTATTTGTACAGTCAGTGCAGCGGTAGCTCGGTAGTTAAAGGCTCTGGGTTACTCATCAGAAGGTCAGGAGTTCAAGCCGCAGCACTACCAAGCTACCACTGTTGGGACCTTTGGGCAAGGCCCTTAACCCTCCATTGCTCAGTTGTATAAAATGAGATAAGTCTAAGTCGCGTCCGCCAAAATGCCGTAAATATTTGCGTTAATGTAGCCTCCTCGTCAGCGTGAACATGGGTAATTGCATGAATGAGCAGAAATACACATGTTCCTATTAAAGTGCCCACTGAGTGTTTCTTTTACCAAGTAAATAACATAAATAAATTCAATTGAAATTGAAAAATGTCTGCGTTACATTCATTGAAGAGTGTGATCCTGTTCTGTTTTGGTTTTCAACCATTAAAATAGTTTCCTCCCAGTAATAAAGAGAAAGGTCTTGTTTCCTTACCTGTGATGCCGACCATCCACAGTTCCAGCTGGTTATTGACAGGCATTAAAACAAACAAACAAACAAACAAACAAAAAACCCGCTTTTAATATATACATATGTATATTTTTTGGGATGCGAATTAGGGCTCACTTGAGTAGGTTTCTAAAGATTTTTTTGAGAGATTTAAGCGGATATTTTACCTTTTTGTATTGCAACTTGGAGAAGGTCATGCTTCGCCTGTAGTTTCGATATTAATAAGCCGTTAATCAGATGGTCCTTAAATTTCTGTGAGTCAGAACAAAAAGACCCATTTTAAAGTTCAGACAGCGACAACGACTATGAACTAGTGCTAGAGACTTAGCACTGGCTTTGCAAAACGATTTACCGTAGAGTACGAGTTTTCCGTCTCTTGCAAATTGGATCGACGTCTCGCTTGATTGATCTTATTGTTAGACGCTTCACTGATGTTCTCTAGAGATTGGCTGTGTTCAGGCCTGAAGACATCCTCGGTGATGTACTCAATCAGGGCAGAATGAGAAAGCTGCAGCATTTTACTCAACTGTCAAGGAATAATAATAATAATAACAAATATATGGGTTACCAGGGTTTATACAGTACAAAAAAATCATTTGACTGATATCTATAACGATTGTACGGATCAGAACCGTATCATGTTTGTGTTTTATGGAACTACCTCTTCATTCTCTGCAGTAACCGTGTTGAGTCTGGTCTTCAGCTGGTGGAATCGAGTATCGAGCTCACTCTTCACCTCAAAATCAGCATTCACTTCACATACCTGTACAAAACAGGAATCAAAATACACTCAAATGTCTGCTCATACACACACACACACACACACACACACACACTCTCAGATACCAGTACCTGGTCTCCCTCGTGAGGCTGGTACTGAAATCGAAGTGGCATGCAGAAAGCCGTATCATGAGCCTGTATCAGTGTGTCTCTGTCCTGGTTCTGATCCAGACCAGAGAGTGCGTTGCCCAACTGCTGCAATCCAGAACCCAGGTTCTGGTGGGCCTGCAAGCGTCTGGACAGGTAAAACTGAAGCACTTGGGACAGGGACTGATGGAAACCTAAATCGCTGAACTAAGGGAACATGTAGAATATTAGTTGAGGAGTTCAAGCTTTCATATTAAAGCATCGGATTCAGGATCAGCGAGTAGACATACGGTAATAACCAACACAATAGACATTACAGATTAGAGTGGATTTACAGAAATCCAGGCGTAGATTTGAATCCCTATTGAGCAAGGCAGAGGTGACAATGGTGAGGAATAATTCCTGACATGATATGAGGAAGAAACGTTAAGAGGAACCAGAGTTTTTTCTGACACTAGATAATAGTGAGGTTATAAATCATAACAGTTTACAGTTGTAGATAATAAAGGGAAACAATACTAAGTGTGTTGAAATGATGATCAGCATGAATACAGTGCTGTGAAACAAGTATTTCTTCTGTTTTTGTGTGTATCTCGTACTAAATATAGTTTCAGATCTTCAAACGAGATACAACATGAAACAAAGGCAACCCGAGTAAATACACAATATTATTATTATTATTTATTCATTTTTATTGAAGCCAAAAAAAAAAAAAAAGTTCTCCAACACCTGTCACCCGTGTGAAAAACTAATTGCCCCCTTAAACTTAAAATCTGGTTGTGGCAGCTTTAGCAGTAATAACTGCAACCAAACGCTTCTGATAACTGGAGATCAGTCTTTCACAGCGCTGTGGTGGAATCTTCTTTGCAGAACTGCTTTAGTTCAGCCACATCGAGGGTTTTCATGCATGAACTGTCCGTTTAAGGTCTTGACACAGCATCTCACTGTCAGGACTTTGACAAGGCCACTCAAAAACTTTAATTTAGCTTTTTTTGAGTCATTCAGAGGTGGACTTACTCCTATGCTTTGGATGATTGTCTTGCTGCATAATCCAGTCGTGCTCGAGTTTCAGCTTACTGAGTGAAACCCGGACATTCTCCTTTAGGATTTTCTGCTAGAAAGCAGAATTCATGATTCCATCAATTACTGCACGTTTCCCAGGCCCTGATGCAGGAAAATCCCCACACCATCACACTTCCACCACCATGCTTCACCGTAGCCATGATGATCTTTTTGTGGAATTCGGTGTTTGGTTTACGGCAGCTGTAACAGGACCCCCGTCTTCCAAACAGTCCCACTTTCAACTCATTAATCATCAGAACATTCTCCCAAAAGGTTTGAGGATCATCAAGCTGTATTTTGGCAAAATTCAGACGAGCCTTAATGTTCGTCTGGGTTAGCAGTGGTTTTCACCTCGTCATTCTTCCATGGACGCCATTTTTACCCAGTGTCTTTCTGATAGTGGAGTCATGAACAGTGACTTTTATTGATGCAAGAGAGGTCTGTAGATCCTTTGATGTTGTCCTTGGCTCTTTTGTGACTTCCTGGATGAGTCGTCGCTGTTCTCTTGGAGAAATTTCAGAAGGTCAACACTTCTGGGAAGGTTCACTACTGTGCAGAGTTTTTCCATGTGGAGATAACGGCTCTCACTGTGGTTCTCTGGAGTCCCAGAGCCTTTGAAATAGCTTTGTAACCCTTCCCAGACTGATGTATTTCAATCACCTTCTTCCTCATCATTTCTGGAATTTCTTTCAACTTTGCCATAGTGTGTTACTCTGTAAGACTTTTTAACCACCTCCATGCTGTTGAAAACGTTCTATGTAAGTGTTGATGTGATTGAACAGGGTTTGCAGTGATCAGGCCAGGTTGTGTCAAGTCCAGCTGAACCCCGTTATCAGTGCAGTTTCATAGATTTCACAAAAACAGAAGAAATCAGGAATACATTTTCACAGCACTGTATATTGTGAATAAGAATCCTGGAATGAGTCTTTCTGAGTACAGCAGCAGTTCTTAATCACCAATGAAAATAATCTAAAATTTGACATTATCCACTGAAGTAAGAATTTAAACTTTCAATCCTAAAAAAACCCCCTGATTTATGTTTTTCCATTTCTTGTACTTGCGTAACTTTTCTCAACTCTTCCATGAAGTACCAGTTAAGCCATGCCAAACCAGGACACTCACATCGATAAGGGCAGAGAGATCTTGTAGGTAATATTTGTTCATGGACGCGTTTGTAGCTTCCAGGTTGAACAGATAGTCATTGCGTGCTTTGGTGCATTTCAGCTGAGTCTCCTGTACTTTACATTGCCTCTGCACACACAAAACAAAGAAGCACAATCAATCTGCAATGGCACAAAGGTGCAAATGGCTCTCCCACGCAAACACGGGCGCAACCACACACAGACGCGACCACACACATCC